>NC_090745.1:120379083-120389083 GCF_036898095.1 Palaemon carinicauda | reverse complement strand
AACTTGAAACATATGTTTTTATGTTCAACAGGTTGACTTAAATCTCGTGTTTTTCTATGACAGATACATTTGTATTATCATTATCATTACTTTTACTGCTACGTGGCATAACGGTTATCTCTCTCCAGTGATTGTTTGTTTGTTTGTTCGTGTGTAAGTATGACACATAGATAAATGTAGGCCTATAACAGATGGTATAATGATAACAGATAACGACATTCATTTGTCTTTCCTTAAGTCCAGATAAGATAAAGGTGACGGACCTTTCCTTATCGAGAGAGAGAGAGAGAGAGAGAGAGAGAGAGAGAGAGAGAGAGAGAGAGAGAGAGAGATCCTTTACAGACGAATCTGTTTCTCCAGTCAACTCTTTTCTTGTACATTTCAGAAATCTGCGTTTGAATGTAGCAGTAACTAAAGAGTTCCTGTTTTTCTAGTCATCCTCATTAAGATCCTGCTAAAGAGAGAGAGAGAGAGAGAGAGAGAGAGAGAGAGAGAGAGAGAGAGAGAGCGAGAGAGAGAGATCCTTTACAGATGAATCGGTTTCTCCAGTCAACTCTTTTCTTGCACATTTCAGAAATCTGCGTTTGAATGTAGCAGTAACCAATGAGTTCCTGTTTCTCTAGTCATCCTCATTAAGATCCTGCTAAAGAGAGAGAGAGAGAGAGAGAGAGAGAGAGAGAGAGAGAGAGAGAGAGAGAGAGAGAGATCCTTTACAGATGAATCTGTTTCTCCAGTCAACTCTTTTCTTGCACATTTCAGAAATCTGCGTTTGAATGTAGCAGTAACTAAAGAGTTCCTGTTTTTCTAGTCATCCTCATTAAGATCCTGCTAAAGAGAGAGAGAGAGAGAGAGAGAGAGAGAGAGAGAGAGAGAGAGAGAGAGAGAGATCCTTTACAGATGAATCTGTTTCTCCAGTCAACTCTTTTCTTGCACATTTCAGAAATCTGCGTTTGAATGTAGCAGTAACCAATGAGTTCCTGTTTTTCTAGTCATCCTCATTAAGATCCTGCTAAAGAGAGAGAGAGAGAGAGAGAGAGAGAGAGAGAGAGAGAGAGAGAGAGAGAGAGAGAGAGAGAGAGATCCTTTACAGATGAATTTGTTTCTCCAGTCAACTCTTTTCTTGCACATTTCAGAAATCTGCGTTTGAATGTAGCAGTAACCAATGAGTTCCTGTTTCTCTAGTCATCCTCATTAAGATCCTGCTAAAGAGAGAGAGAGAGAGAGAGAGAGAGAGAGAGAGAGAGAGATCCTTTACAGATGAATCTGTTTCTCCAGTCAACTCTTTTCTTGCACATTTCAGAAATCTGCGTTTGAATGTAGCAGTAACCAATGAGTTCCTGTTTTCCTAGTCATCCTCATTAAGATCCTGCTAAAGAGAGAGAGAGAGAGAGAGAGAGAGAGAGAGAGAGAGAGAGAGAGATAGAGATCCTTTACAGATGAATTTGTTTCTCCAGTCAACTCTTTTCTTGCACATTTCAGAAATCTGCGTTTGAATGTAGCAGTAACCAATGAGTTCCTGTTTCTCTAGTCATCCTCATTAAGATCCTGCTAAAGAGAGAGAGAGAGAGAAAGAGAGAGAGAGAGAGAGAGAGAGAGAGAGAGAGAGAGAGAGATCCTTTACAGATGAATCTGTTTCTCCAGTCAACTCTTTTCTTGCACATTTCAGAAATCTGCGTTTGAATGTAGCAGTAACCAATGAGTTCCTGTTTCTCTAGTCATCCTCATTAAGATCCTGCTAAAGAGAGAGAGAGAGAGAGAGAGAGAGAGAGAGAGAGAGAGAGAGAGAGAGATCCTTTACAGATGAATCTGTTTCTCCAGTCAACTCTTTTCTTGCACATTTCAGAAATCTGCGTTTGAATGTAGCAGTAACCAATGAGTTCCTGTTTTCCTAGTCATCCTCATTAAGATCCTGCTAAAGAGAGAGAGAGAGAGAGAGAGAGAGAGAGAGAGAGGAGAGAGAGAGAGAGAGAGAGGGAGGTCCTATTATCAAGGGCTTCAACTCTATTGCCTCAGACTCTTAAGGGCCTCTTGGCCTCTCTGACTACCTCTATTGTTCCTGAGTCCTACAGTGGCTCCGCCCTCTCGTTTACCGCCGCTGATAACGCTGGCCGACGCCGTGCCGTTTTGAGGGTCCGTAGACAGACAGACAGACGGAGAATGACGCAAGAGTGGAACTAAAGGATTTCCATCTTTCGGTAATATCTTTAAGCATCGAGATATATTACTCTGATGCCCAGTTTGGTCAGTAATTTAGTTTTCTGGTTTACTTCCGTTCCCTTTTGATTTCTCCAATTTTGCAGTCCAACCTCTCTCAAGATTTACTTTTTTGTGTGACTGTAGGGATGTCCCACTCTTGCACCCTGGTTCTGAATGTGGTGGCCTATTGGCAACGTCCTTGCCTGATGATCGCCAGACTGGGGTTCAAGTCCTGCTCAAACTCGTAAGTTCCTTTGGTCGCTGCGACCTCACTATCCTTGTGAGCTAAGGATGAAGGGTTTTGGGGAGCTTATAAGGCTATCTGCTAAGTCATCATCAGCCATTTCCAGGCCCTCCTTAGTCCTATAGTCCATTTCTTTTAGCGATGCATATTTGCTCCGACTCGCAGCGGTGCCCTTTTAGCTCGGAAAAGTTTCCGGATCGCTGATTGGTTGGACAAGATAATTCTAACCAATCAACGATCAGGAAGCTTTTCCGAGCTAAAAGGGCACCGCCGCTAGTCGGTGCAAATATGCATCGCTAAAAGAAATGGACTCTAGCTTGGGTGGAGAGGGGGCTTTGGCACTGATCATATGTAATATGGTCAGCCTCTGGGGCATTGTCCTGCTCGATAGGACAATGTCACTGTCCTCTGCCTCTGCCATAAACCTTAAAACCTTTAAACCAAGCTAGCGCCAAAGTACATTAATCAACCAATCAATCAATCAATCAGTATTGATTGCCACATTGATAACAGTAATTTGACATAAACAGAATTTCGGATTGATTGATATCTGGCGTTATAACATTAACAAATCTAACAACAGACATTCTTTTAAAATCAATTTGCTGCTGGCACAGCCATAATTGAGTCTTTTATCTTGCCCACTTTCTTGCAGAAGAGAGGGATTTATTATTTAGTGAAAGGAGGAGTTTTACCAGCCCAATGAGTCAAGCTTGACTCTCACAGGGCTGGCCCGAAAAAAAAATCGGGATATAAAAAATTATAAGATTATCAAAATTCAATTGATAAGGAAAAAAAATAAATAAATGAAAAAAAATATATATATGTATATACAGTATATACTTAATATCTTTAAATATTCTAAATATGGGTGAATAGATGGATGAATAGGTGAATAGATGGATGAATATATATATATATATATATATATATATATATATGAAATCTGAGTGATAAAAATAATTAACTATATATTAAATCTATGTAATTTAAAATGAATTAGTAAAAAAAACTTAGGTAAAAATTCAGATTCTATCAATAATACGTGAATTCCTTAAAAAGGTTAAAATTCTAGAAACAGAAAAATTTCTTGATTCAGTTAAAATGTCAGAAAAAGTTTTCTGACCAAAACATATCTCTCTCTCTCGCTGAAAAAAGAAGAGAGGGAGGTCATGATATTCATTGGAACACGAAAGTATGTGGAAGGTTCCGGTACTTTACTACTTCAGGCATCACTTCGGGCATATTGATTTGCTTATATTTCAGCTAAAGGGATTTGTTAACAACGTGCTAATTGATCATTGTTTCCATATATATATATATATATATATATGTATATATATATATATGTATATATATATATATGTATATACTATATATAGGTATATATAAATTTTGTATGTGCATATATATATATTTATATATATATATATATATATATATGTATATATGTATATGTATATATATATATATATATATATACACACACATATATTTATATATATATATAAATATATATATATATATATATATATATAAATTAATATTTATTCATTTCCTAAAACGCTCGCCGGCATTGCCATACGTTTAACTAATTAGTCTCTCCCATCCATCGGGTAGAGGGAGAGGAAGTAGTCATACCTTGTAGAGAGGGGATACCCCGAGAGATACAGTGTCTCATATTTATCCAAATATTTAGCCCTCCTTTGTTACGGGTCGCGTACACTAGATTGAACTATAAATGACGTTGATGTCATTTGTCACTGATGACATGAGCGATATGAAGCAGCTGTCAAAATTTTGATTGATGATGCGTTGTAATAACTTAAGTTTTTTGGTTGATTGTGTGTGAAAAGAAGCAGTCTCAACTTTTTTTTTAATTTGAAAATGATAATATAATTTCACTAGGTATTATTTTCACATATAATATATTCTAAACTTTTCATGGAATTTTACTAAAATTGAGATACTTTTAGTAATTATTGCAACAGTCAGCAAATTTAATATTTTTTTTTTTTTTTTTTGCAGATTAATGATGAATTACAAAGATGATATACTTCTAGCAATTATTGCAATAGTCAGCACATTTGATAAAATTTTTAATATAGATTAGTGATGAATTACATAAAATGAGATTCTTAGAGTAGTTATTGCAATAGTCAGCACATTTGATAAAATTTTTAATATAGATTAGTGATGAATTACAAACAAAGATTCTTATAGTAATTATTGCAATAGTCAGCATATTTGATATAATTTTTAATGCAGGTTAGTGACGAATTGCTAAAAATTAGATTCTTATAGTAATTATTGCGTCGGCAAATTTGATATAATTTTTAATGTAGGTTAGTGATGATTTACAAAAATTATATACTTCTAGTAATTATTGCAATAGTCAGCACATTTGATATAATTTTTAATGCAGGTTAGTGATGAATTACTAAAAATTAGATTCTTGAAGTAATAATTGCAACAGTCGGCAAATTTAATATAATTTTTAATCCAGGTTAGTGATGAATTACAAAAATGAGATTCTTAGAGTAATTATTGCAATAATCAGCACATTTGATATAATTTTTAATGTAGATTAGTGATGAATTACAAAAATGAGATTCTTAGAGTAACTATTGCAATAGTCAGCATATTTAATATAATTCTTTAATTCAGGTTAGTGATCAATTACCAAAAATTAGATATAGTAATTATTGCAATAGTCATCATATTCACTAAAAATTTTAATACAGGTTAGTGATGAATTACAAAAATTAGATATAGTAATTATTGCAATAGTCAGCATATTTGATATATTCTTTAATGCAGGTTAGCGATCAATTACTAAAAAGGAGATATAGTAATTATTGCAATAATCAGCATATTCAATATAATTTTTAATACAGGTTAGTGATGAATTACAAGAAGGAGATACTTATATTAATTGTTGCAATAATCAGCATATTTGATATAATTTTTATTGTAGGTTAGTGATGAATTACAAAAATTAGATATAGTAATTATTGCAATAGTCAGCATATTCAATATAATATTTAATACGGGTTAGTGATGAATTATATTTCAAGATATTCAATTGTACATTCAAACTTAACTTTGATTCATTTATAGCACTTTCCTCTTTGTAAGGGTAGAAGAGACTCTTTAGCTATATGGTAAGCAACTCTTCTAGGAGAACACACTTCAAAATCAAACCATTGTTCTCTAATCTTGGGTACTGCCATAGCCTCTGTACCATGGTCTTCCACTATCTTGGGTTAGAGTTCTCTTGCTCTAGGGTACACTCAGGCACACTACTCTATCTTATTTCTCTTCCTCTTGTTCTGTTAAAGTTTTTTATATTTTATATAGGAGATATTTATTTTAATGTTACTCTTCTTAAAATAATTTATTTTTCCTTAAGTTTCCTTTCCTCACTGAGCTATTTTCCCTGTTGGAGCCCCTGGGCTTATAGCATCCTGCTTTTCCAACTAGGGTTGTAACATTTTAATGTTACTCTTCTTAAAATATTTTATTTTTCCTTAAGTTTCTTTTCCTCACTGAGCTATTTTCCCTGTTGGAGCCCCTGGTCTTATAGCATCCTGCTTTTCCAACTAGGGTTGTAGCTTAGCAAGTATTAATAATAATAATAATAATAATAATAATAATAATAATAATAATAATAATAATAATAATAATAATAATAATATTGTTGATTTTATTCAATTTGACGAGAGAACCGGATATGAATATTAAGCTTCGTCTTACTTCTATTCCAAGAGTAAAGCATATATATATATATATATATGTATATATATATGTATATATATATATGTGTATATATATATGTATATATATATGTATATATATATATATATATATATGTATGTATATAATATATATATATATGTATATAATATATATATGTATATATATACACATGTATATATATATATATATATATATGTATATGTATATATATACACATGTATATATATATATATATATATATACAAATTTATATGATTTATAACCCGCCCGGGTGATTGAATTATTTTCGAAATTTATCAGAATTCCATAACCATTGGTTGGCAAGATGATTAATTTTCTTTTTGCCCGTGAGATTTACGACGTAATTAATCATTCCATAAATAATTGCTTTTGAAGCTCGTTTAGGATCGGATCGTCTTCTGTGTACATAATTTCTTTTCAAGGGTACAGAAGGATTTTTTTTTTTTTGGTAAACTTTTTCTTTTCAATGTTACAGAAGGAGTTTTTCTGTGTACAGATTTTCTTTTCAATGTTACAGAAGGATTTTTTTTTTGTACATATTTTCTTTTCTATGTTACAGAAGGAGTTTTTCTGTGTACAGATTTTTTTCAATGGTATATAACTAATGTTTTTGCGTAAATAATTAATTTTCATGGTACAGAAGGAATTTTTCTGTTTACAGAATTACTTTTCATGGTACAGAAGGAATTATTCTGTGTACAGAATTTCTTTTCATGGGTACAGAAGGAATATTTTTGTGTACATAATTTCTTTTCGAGGGTACAGAAGGAATTTTTCCGTGTACAGAATGTCTTTCAAAGGTACAGAAGGAACTTTTCTGTATACAGAATTTCTTTTCAAAGGTACAGAAGGAATTTTTCCGTGTACAGAATTTCTTTTCGAGGGTATAGAAGGAATTTTTTCGTGTACAGAATGTCTTTCAAGGGTACAGAAGGAATTTTTCTGTATACAGAATTTCTTTTCAAGGGTACAGAAGAAAAAAAATTCCGGTCATAATGCTATCATTTCTCTTGGTCGAAAAGCTATTAAACCTATTTTAATAGTGCTTTGATTCCAAAATGGTACGCGAAATTTTAATAAGAATTATGTATTGATTTTTCATATTGCTTAAGGATTGCCGGGAGTCTTCCCGTGCATCGTAAAGAACATTATTATATATATATATATATATATATATAAATATATATATATATATATATATATAGAGAGAGAGAGAGAGAGAGAGAGAGAGAGAGAGAGAGAGCAAAAAACCAGTAAAAGTAATAATAAAAGTTTTCGTGCATTTTAATACACTTTGTCTTTGTACTCTTAAGAAGTGTATTAAAATGCACGAAAGCGTTAGATACTAAAGCATTTTATTATTTCCTAATGGCTTTTGCTGATCAAGTCACGTGATTCGTGTGACAGTAAAGCATATATATATATATATATATATAAATATGTATATATATACAGTATATATATATATATATATATATACATGTAAATTTATATATATACATGTATATATATGCATATATTGTATATATATACACATATACATGTGTATATATATATATATATATATATACTGTATATACTGGTGTATATAATTAAGTTTGTGGATTTGTAAACAAACATATGTACTGTATGTATGTCTTATCAGTATGTACATATGTTTGTTTACATATGATTTCCATATAACATATGTACAAATGCACTAGCCATATTGTTGTTGTTGTTGTTGTCGAGAGAGAGAGAGAGAGAGAGAGAGAGAGAGAGAGAGAGAGAATGAGAATCACTTACTGTATTATCCTTTCAGTCATTTACTCAGTCTCTTGATGTTTTGGGGTGAGAAACCTTAAGGTAGCGAGAGTGTGTGATACCCACAGGTGTTCATTTTAGAACACAACACCTGCTTGTGATTGAGTTCGTATTATGGTTTTTCATTAAACTATATCTTCGGAGTATTGGCTTCTATAAGTTGGCGTTCTTTTATTTTAAATGGTGATGGTTTTGTTTGTTTAATAATAATAATAATAATAATAATAATAATAATAATAATAATAATAATAATAATAATATGTTAATCTTCATCATCATCACCATCATAATGATAAGAACAATGATAATAATGATAATAATTATTATTATTATTATTATTATTATTATTATTATTGTTGTTTTTGTTGTTTTCTGTTGTTATTATTATTATTATTATTATTATTATTTTTGTTATTGTTATTTTTGTTGATGTTTTTGTTGTTGTTGTTGTTGTTCTTCTTCTTGTTATCATTATTATTACTATTATTATTATTATTATTATTATTATTATTATTATTATTATTATTCAAGAATTTTAACGATTGAATTATTAGAGATTTCATTTTTAATTTTTTTATGACTAATTAAATGACATTAGTAATAAAATAACATATTTTAAGATTGTGAAAATATTGACTTCGATTAAATGTTGTAATATAGACCACGGATGCTTCATCAAAACTGATCTGTCGTAACGTAATGCTTTATTATTCCAAATTTTCAGTTGTATTACATTTCCAAGAAATGCATTTGTTAATATCATGTCCTCATGCACATATTCTCAGTAAATTATTCGTGATTTTAATAAACTTTTACCCTAAGTTTTTGTTAGGTTTTGAGGAAGAACCGAAAACTTGAAATGAGAAATTGAAGGAAATAAATAACAATTTAAAGTTATGTATGAATACATGTAATGATGTCAACAATATTAATTGCCAAAATGAATTTCTACTCTCGGAAGGCAGTTGACATAAGAATAATGTTTCATTGCTTATAATAACTCAGGACCAAAAAAAAAAAAAAAAAAAAAAAAATTTTTAAACGTTTAACTTTTCATATTTATATTCTTGATGGAAAAATAAACAATGTTCATGGTTGGAATTTAGTTTGGAATTTGGTTGAAAAACTAACCGTTGGATTATTAATAAATGTTTCTCTCTCTCTCTCTCTCTCTCTCTCTCTCTCTCTCTCTCTCTCTCTCTGTATATATGTATATTGATATATATATGTATATATATATATATATATATATATATATCAATAAAATAATCCACAATGTATGAAAAATGAAATTTATATAGCTTTCAAAGGGACCAGCTCCCTTCCTCTTTGTTTTCTGAAGAAAACAAAGACGGTGATTTTATTTATCATAAATACACGGAAAATCGTGTATTTTAATGTATTTTGTATATAATGTATATACTATATATATATATATATATATATATATATAAATATATATATATATATATGTATATATATTTAATGTATATTCAATATATATATATATATACTTTATATGTACGGATATTATGTATATATATGTATGTGTATATGATTGTGTTTTTGTTTATTATTATTTATTATATATATACATATATATATATATACATATATATATATATATATATATATATACAGTATATACATATATATTTATATTTATATTTTATATAAGTGTATACATATACATGCGTATATGAATATATTTTATTGTACGCACAACGCACGAACTGTGTGTGTGCTATATATGTATACCTACAAACATATGCATTTATATATATGTATGCATGCACAGTACATACTTTACATAATATGAATACTAAAATTTCAAACTTCGAGATAATTATTTATCTTCATTATACGTAAAATAACGAAATGAAAATATGAATATGGTTACGAAGAATCTAACTATCTGGCGACATCTGGCATCTCTTCAGGGCACCCGCATTTTTGTATGCGAGAGTGTTAGGTGTT
>NC_090745.1:120366583-120371583 GCF_036898095.1 Palaemon carinicauda | reverse complement strand
GTCCCATGTGGAGCCCATTTAATTATATAAAATAACAATATTTCATCCGTCTCAGCTGATAATATAAAGAGGCTGCAGATTCTGGTAAACGAAAGTATCAGCAAAAAAAGTGTTGGAAGTGAATGTCAGCGAAAGTAAAGTTAAGGACCCAAAGAATTTGATAGGTTTCAAGAAGCTTTTTGTAAGTCGATTTTGTTACATTTAAGCCTTAGTTCCTCTTGGTAAGGGTAGAAGAGAGACTTCAGCCATGATAAGCAGCTCTTCTAGGAGTAGGACACTCCAAAATCCAACCATTGTTTTCTGGTCTTGGATAGTGCCATAGCCTCTGTACCATGGTAATCAACTGTCTTGGGATAGAGTTCTCTTGCTTGAGGGTACACTCAGACACACTATTCTACTTTATTTCTCTTCCTCTTGTTTTGTTAAAGTTTTTATAGTATATGTTGTAAATATTTATTTCAATGCTGTTACTGTTCCTGAAATATTTTATTTTCACCTTGTTTCCTTTCCTCACTGGGCTATTTTCCTTGTTGGAGCCCTTGGGTTTATGTATATTCTCTTTCTTGAGGGTACACTTGGGCACACTATTCTATCTAATTTCTTTTCCTCTTGTTTTGTTAAAGATTTTATAGTTTATATAAGAGATATTTATTTCAATGTTGCTACTGTTCTTAAATATTTTATTTTTACCTTGTTTCCTTTCCTCACTGGGCTATTTTCCTTGTTGGAGGCCCTGGGTTTTTATATATTCTCTTGCTTGAGGGTACACTCGGGCACACTATTCTATCTTATTTCTCTTCCTCTTGTTTTGTTAAAGTTTTTATATTTTATATAAGAGATATTTATTTCAATGTTGCTACTGTTCTTAAAATATTTTATTTCAACCTTGTTTCCTTGCCTCACTGGGCTGTTTTCCTTGTTGAAGCACCTGGGTTGAGAGAGAGAGAGAGAGAGAGAGAGAGAGAGAGAGAGAGAGAGAGAGAGAGATATTAGTTGACGGCCAAGCAAACATACACAAACCATTCGCTCTAAAGGGGGTACACAGTACACAACATATGAGGCCCAGCGTTGCCAGTTTTTCCTTTATCAGGCCAAAAATCCTCAAATTTGGCCTTTTATGAATTAATTGGCCTTAAGTAATATCATGAAAAAAGACAGACATTTAATTACTATATATTTCGCCTTTTTTTACTCTTGGGTTGGCCTTTTAAAGCTGCGTTCAATTAGAAGTTGGCCATTTTTCATTGACAAATCCTGGCAACCCTGATATGAGCCTAACCTTCTAGTACGAGGCGCGCTAGACTTAAAAATAAACCCTATTCAGAATGACGTTCTTTACACACACACACACACACACACACACACACACACACACACACACACACACACACAAACGTGGCTGAAACACCAGCAGGTAACCAAAGATTCCTTTTATGAATTAATACGTATAGAAATTGCACGACCTGAAAGACACGGCGTGTCTGTCGTGCATGGGAGTTATCGTGTCTTAAAATAATTTTGAAGACTAGTGCATATTAGTCGTTAAATTAGTCATATTAAGAATACATCATTTCTTTAATTATGCTAATAGTTAACTAAGAAAGGAGAGAGAGAGAGAGAGAGAGAGGAGAGAGAGAGAGAGAGAGAGAGAGAGAGAGAGAGTCAACTTGAGTTATCGTGTCTTAAAATGAATTTGAAAGAGTAGTGCATATTATTCGTTATATCAGTCATATTAGGAATACATCATTTCTTTAATTATGCTAACAGTTAATATCACTAAGAAAGTAGAGAGAGAGAGAGAGAAGAGAGAGAGAGGAGAGAGAGAGAGAGAGAGAGAGAGAGAGAGAGAGAGTCAACTTGAGTTATTGTATCTTAAAATGAATTTCAAAGACTAGTGAATATTAGTCGTTAAATTAGTCATATAAAGAATACATTATTTCTTTAATTATGCTAATAGTTAACTAAGAAAGGAGAGAGAGAGAGAGAGAGAGAGAGAGAGAGAGAGAGAGAGTCAACTAAGTTATCGTGTCTTAAAATGAATTTGAAAGACTAGTGCATATTAGTCGTTAAATTAGTCATATAAAGAATACATTATTTATTTAATCATGCTGATAGTTAATATCAGAGAGAGAGAGAGAGAGAGAGAGAGAGAGAGAGAGAGAGAGAGAGAGAGAGAAGCCTCCGTGACTGTGATGGTGGGGGTGCGAAGTGACGGTGTCATATAACCTCTGCTACCTCTACATTCAAGTTCTCTTCCCCCCCCCCCCAGATCCTCCATCTCTCAACCCCCCAACCTGAATACCCCTCCTTATGCCTTCCCCTGCCCCAGTGGGGCCATACTAATGCCCCTACCCCCTTCTCTCCCCTTCCCTCTAAGAACGACGACGTATTGTGATGGTGCATAGTCTAAATGGGGAGGTGGGTCTTCTGACCGTCGCTAGACTAATGCTTACGGGAATTAATAAAGTTTTTATTTAATTTCATAGCCATTTTGTAAATAGATTTTATGAATAAATAATACAAACGTAATAAAGCAATTACAGAATACATTTTGACTTGATCATAACTGTAATAATAATAATTATGACATAATAGCATAATATTTCTGATGATATAATTCTCAAGTATTAAAGGTTTAAAGGCCACTCATGAATGGCAGAGGGAAGGGACAGTGACATTGCCCTGTCAAGTAGGACAATGCCCTACAGACTGACAATCTAAGCCTCCTCTCCACCCGAGCCAGGACCAAGGAGGGCCAGACAATGGCTGCTGATGACTCAGCAGATAGATCTTTAGGCTCCCCCAAACCCCCCATCCTTAGCTCACAAGGATGTGAGATTGTAGCGACCAAAGAAACTAATAAGTTTGAGCGGGACTCAAACCCCAATCTGTGAAAATCTTTTAAGATTTTCGGTGATCAATCTATTCTGAAGAAGTGTTTTAATTCTTTCATTCTACCTTGTTTTGAGTATTGTTCTCCTGTCTGGTCTTCAGCTGCTGATTCTCATCTTAATTTGTTGGACAGAAACTTACGGTCTATTAAATTTCTTATTCCTGATCTAGATATTAATCTTTGGCACCGTCGTTCAATTAGTTCATTATGCATGTTGCGTAAGATTTTTCATAACTCTGACCATCCTTTACATTCAGATCTCCCTGGACAATTCTATCCTGTTCGTAATACTAGGCAGGCAGTTAATTCTAATAGCCAGGCCTTCTCCATCACGAGGCTCAATACTACGCAGTACTCTAGAAGTTTTATTCCAGCTGTTAACAAGTTGTGGAATGATCTTCCTAATCAGGTAGTTGAATCAGTAGAACTTCAAAAGTTCAAATTTGGAGCAAATGCTTTTTTGTTGACCAGGCGTACATGAGTCTTTTTATAGTTTATATATGACATATTTGTTTTTGACGTTGTTAATAGTTTATATATGACATATCTGTTTTGACGTTGTTTCCTTTTTTAGAATGATTTATTGTTAATTTGTTCTCTTCATTTATTTAATTCCTTATTTCCTTTCCTCACTGGGCTATTTTTCCCTATTGGGGCCCCTGGGCTTATAGCATCTTGCTTTTCCAACTAGGGTTGTAGCTTGGATAGTAATAATAATAATAATAATAATAATAATAATAATAATAATAATAATGGCGTTCACCAGTCAGGGACGTTACCACATCGGCCACCACAAACCCTAGTATTGTAATATTAAGCGAAGATAAGGTTTATTAACACAAATGATGCGCATATCTTCAAACCTATGCAATAAGATGAAATAGTTTGTGTTGGAGAATTTCTGGTCATTGAAATAGCATAAGTTCAAACTCGCAGCAAATGTTGTTTTATGTTGAACAGGCTTACATAAGTCCTTTTATAGTTTATGTATCAAATTTCGGTTTTAATGTTGTTAATGATTTTAGAATGTTTTATTTTAATTTTTCATTACTTCTTATATCGCTTATTTATTTCCTTGCTTCCTTTTCCCACTGGGCTATTTTTCCCTATTTGAGCCCTTGGGCTTGTAGCATCTTGCTTCTCCAACTAAGGTTGTAGCTTAGCTATTAATAATAATAATAATAATAATAATAATAATAATAATAATAATAATAAGACTCCACACTGATGTAGTTTCGAAAAGAATACTTAACGCATGCATTTTTGTTTTTAATTTTTATTAAGAATTAACATCTTCGGTTTCCAGTCATTATACTTTAAAACTAAATCTTACAAATGATACAAAAATATATTTATATATATTTAATACTTATTTGTTGTTTAGACAAAATCTCTTGCTTGAGAGTACACTTGGGCACACTATTCTATCTTGTTTCTCTTCCTCTTGTTATTTTGAAGTTTTTATCCCCGTGTTATCTTCAAATTTTTATAGTTCATATATAAAGATTTTCATGTTATTATTGTTCTTAAGCTTCTTGTGTAATTTTTCCTCATTTCCTTTCCTCACTGGGCTATTTTTCCTGTTGTGGTCCTTGAGCTTATAGCGTCTTGCTTTTCCAACTAGGGTTGTAGCTTAGAAAATAATAATAATAATAATAATCATAATTAGCCTCGAGAATTACAACGTCAGTCCGCAACAGAAAATTTTCTTAGTTCGGCAATCCATCTTCTTCTCTTCCTTTCCCTGCTTATCTTGCAATCTCTAGGAACCCATTTTGTTGTTGTTAATGTCCATCTATTATCTGCTATCCTCATTATGTATCCCGTTCATTTCTATTCTTTTTTCTAACATGTTGTTAGGACGTTTGATCACAGCTCTTCTAGGATAATGACACTCCAAAATTAAACTATTGTTCTCTAGCCTTGGGTAGTGCCATAAGTCTCTGTACCATGGTCTTTCACTGGCTTGGGTTAGAGTTCTCTTGCTTTAGGGTACAATCGGGCACTTTATTCTATCTAATTTCTTTTCCTCTTGTTTTGTTAGAGTTTTTATAGTTTAAATAGGAGATTTTTTTATGTTTCTGTTATTTAAATGTTTAATTTTTCC
>NC_090745.1:120349083-120364083 GCF_036898095.1 Palaemon carinicauda | reverse complement strand
ATAGAATTCGGTATTATATGCCATTGTTGTTGATATTTCCTTTGATTTAAATATCAAATGTTAGTGATCAATAATACACAGCGCGCGCCACGCGACTCACATACATGCACACACTCACACACACACATCACACAACATATATTATATATATAGACATATGTATATTATATGCCTATATATATAGTATACTAAATAGACATATATTATATATATATATAATATATATATCATTCTGGTCACGCCACTGTCCCTGTGCCTCGGGTCGGGAGGGAGTGAGTGTAGTCATACCCTGGTGAGAGAGTGGGTACGTGTGTGCAGATATATATATAATATATATATATGTATAACACACACAGTATATGAGTGTGTGTGAAAATATTTAGCCTTATTATTCTTGCCGGGCCGCGTACACTAGTTTAAGAATATTCTTGAAATACGAATGTCTCAAAGACATCACAAGGGCTGAGTACACAATTATAATTAAACGCTGATAATATACAGTGGTGAGATAAAGCCAGTCTGGCTTTAGTGTTAATCTATCAGTACTTGAAAAGTTCGTAATATTTATCAGTACTTAAATAAAGGTCGCTAATATAGTACTGTTGTTATGCGATACGTAGAAAGATAGTTTTTCCTTTTGATGAAACATTTATTGAAGGAATCATTTATTTCTATCATCATCATCATCATCTTCATCTCCTCCTACGCCTATTGACGTAAATGGCCTCTTATGTCTATCTTAAAGGTTTAAAGGCCACTCATGAATGGCAGAGGCAAGGGACAGTGACATTGCCCTAGCAAACAGGACAATGCCCTAGAGACTGACCATTTATAAAGGTTTAAAGGACACTCATGAATGGCAGAGGCATGGGACAGTGACATTGCCCTATCAAGCAGGACGAAATGCCCTAAAGACTGACCATATATACATATGATCAGCGCCCAAGCCCCTTCTCCTACCAAGCTAAGACCTAGGAGGGGCAGGTAGTGGCTGCCGATGACTCAGCAGATAGACCTATAGATTCCCTCCTAAACCCCCCATCCTTCGCTCACAAGGATTGTGAATCTCTTTCGTCAACAAACAAATTCTTAGATTTCTTCTTTTTTTTTTAATTCCACAGCTCCAGTTCCTCTTTATTATTATTATTATTATTATTATTATTATTATTATTATTATTATTATTATTATTATTATTATTATTATTATTATTTTATTACACGGTTGTTGCTTTTGTGCGTATGTCCACTGATTAATTGGTTTTAATCTATTTGTATTGTTCTTCCCTCTTCTGTTATTTTAGGTCGGTTGGTTCACTGTTGTAAAATCGTGTTTTTACAAGCTAATCGTACTTTTTGATTTGATGCGTAATAATTTTGAAAGACAAAAACGGCCACAATAGAAGTACTTTGGTCTTGTTTTCCAGTTGCGTGAAACTTAATGCAGTAAAGAATAAAACGAAGATCATAACGTTATTCATAGTGACAAAAAAAAAAAAAAAAAAAAAAAAAAACACATAGGGTTTAATTTATTGACGGCGTTACCCGTTTAACATTTACAACAAAAATGATTAACGATAATAATTGCTTCGTAAAAACTATTCCTTGGTTGATTTCATGCATTCAAGTTTCGCGCAACTGAAAAGCAAGAGATAAAATTAGCCATTGTGATTTTCAAAATTATCAGCTCTTCATCATTGATATTAGCATCCATTATTTTTTTTTTTCATAACATCGCTACTTTCCTCTTGGTAAGGGTAGAAGAGACTCTTCAGCTATGGTAAGCAGCTCTTCTAGGAGAAGGACACTCCAAAATCAAACCGTTGTTCTCTAGTCTTGGGTAGTGCCATAACCTCTGTACCATGGTCTTCCACTGTCTTGGGTTAGAGTTCTCTTGTTTGAGGGTACACTCGGGCACACTTCCATCTAGTTTCTCTTCCTCTTGTTTTGTTGAAGTTTTTATAGTTTTTATAGGAAATATTTATTTTAATGTTGTTACTATACTTAGAATATTTTATTTTTCTTTATTTCCTTTCCTCACTGGGCTATTTTCCCTGTTGGAGCCCTGGGCTTATAGCATCCTGCTTTTCCAACTAGGGTTGTAGCTTAGCATTTAATAATAATAATAATAATAATAATCTAATGATTTCTTTCAACTGGACATGAGACAGTATTTTTGTCGTTAATTGCGAATTTGTTTGCAAAAATTGTAATGATTTAGTATTTGTTTATGGCAGAATAGCAACATATCTAAAATATGGGCTCGAAAAATAGCAATATATTAGTGTTTGGGTATGCAAAATAGCAATATATTAGTGTTTGGATATGCAAAATAGCAATATATTAGTGTTTGGATATGCAAAATAGCAATATATTAGTGTATGGGTATGCAAAATAGCAATGTATTAGTGTATGGGTATGCAAAATAGCAATATATTAGTGTATGGGTATGCAAAATAGCAATATATTAGTGTATGGGTATGCAAAATAGCAATATATTAGTGTATGGGTATGCAAAATAGCAATATATTAGTGTATGGGTATGCAAAATAGCAACGTATTAGTGTATGGGTTTGCAAAATAGCAACATATTAGTGTATGGGTATGCAAAATAGCAATATATTAGTGTATGGGTATGCAAAATAGCAATATATTAGTGTATGGGTATGCAAAATAGCAACGTATTAGTGTATGGGTTTGCAAAATAGCAACATATTAGTGTATGGGTATGCAAAATAGCAATATATTAGTGTATGGGTATGCAAAATAGCAATATATTAGTGTATGGGTTTGCAAAATAGCAACGTATTAGTGTATGGGTTTGCAAAATAGCAACATATTAGTGTATGGGTATGCAAAATAGCAATATATTAGTGTATGGGTATGCAAAATAGCAATATATTAGTGTATGGGTATGCAAAATAGCAATATATTAGTGTTTGGATATGCAAAATAGCAATATATTAGTGTATGGATATGCAAAATAACTATATTTGAATTTTAGATATGCAAAATATTAATACGGTAAATTTCAATTTGGGTATGCAAAATAGCAGAACAGTATATCTAGTATTTCTGTTGAAAAAATGGCGATATATTTTAAAATTCGGTTAAGCAAAATAGCAATAAATCTAAGCTTAGTTGTGTAAAATAGCAATAAATCTAAGATTAGGTTATGTAAAATAGCAATAAATCTAAGCTTAGTTATGTAAAATAGAAATAAATCTAAGCTTAGTTATGTAAAATAGAAATAAATCTAAGCTTAGTTATGTAAAATAGCAATAAATCTAAGCTAGTTATGTAAAATAGCAATAAATCTAAGATTAGGTTATGTAAAATAGCAATAAATCTAAGCTTAGTTATGTAAAATAGAAATAAATCTAAGCTTAGTTATGTAAAATAGCAATAAATCTAAGCTTAGTTATGTAAAATAGCAATAAATCAAAGATTAGTTATGTATAGTAACAATAAATCTAAGATTAGGTTATGTAAAATAGCAATAAATCTAAGCTAGTTATGTAAAATAGCAATAAATCTAAGATTAGGTTATGTAAAATAGCAATAAATCTAAGCTTAGTTATGTAAAATAGAAATAAATCTAAGCTTAGTTATGTAAAATAGCAATAAATCTAAGATTAGGTTATGTAAAATAGCAATAAATCTAAGCTTAGTTATGTAAAATAGAAATAAATCTAAGCTTAGTTATGTAAAATAGCAATAAATCTAAGATTAGGTTATGTAAAATAGCAATAAATCTAAGCTTAGTTATGTAAAATAGCAATAAATCTAAGATTAGGTTATGTAAAATAGCAATAAATCTAAGCTTAGTTATGTAAAATAGAAATAAATCTAAGCTTAGTTATGTAAAATAGCAATAAATCTAAGATTAGGTTATGTAAAATAGCAATAAATCTAAGCTTAGTTATGTAAAATAGAAATAAATCTAAGCTTAGTTATGTAAAATAGCAATAAATCTAAGATTAGGTTATGTAAAATAGCAATAAATCTAAGCTTAGTTATGTAAAATAGAAATAAATCTAAGCTTAGTTATGTAAAATAGCAATAAATCTAAGCTAGTTATGTAAAATAGCAATAAATCTAAGATTAGGTTATGTAAAATAGCAATAAATCTAAGCTTAGTTATGTAAAATAGAAATAAATCTAAGCTTAGTTATGTAAAATAGCAATAAATCTAAGCTAGTTATGTAAAATAGCAATAAATCTAAGATTAGGTTATGTAAAATAGCAATAAATCTAAGCTTAGTTATGTAAAATAGAAATAAATCTAAGCTTAGTTATGTAAAATAGCAATAAATCTAAGCTTAGTTATGTAAAATAGCAATAAATCAAAGATTAGTTATGTATAGTAACAATAAATCTAAGCTTAGTTATGTAAAATAGCAATAAATCTAAGCTAGTTATGTAAAATAGCAATAAATCTAAGATTAGGTTATGTAAAATAGCAATAAATCTAAGCTTAGTTATGTAAAATAGAAATAAATCTAAGCTTAGTTATGTAAAATAGCAATAAATCTAAGCTAGTTATGTAAAATAGCAATAAATCTAAGATTAGGTTATGTAAAATAGCAATAAATCTAAGCTTAGTTATGTAAAATAGAAATAAATCTAAGCTTAGTTATGTAAAATAGCAATAAATCTAAGCTAGTTATGTAAAATAGCAATAAATCTAAGATTAGGTTATGTAAAATAGCAATAAATCTAAGCTTAGTTATGTAAAATAGCAATAAATCTAAGCTTAGTTATGTAAAATAGCAATAAATCTAAGCTTAGTTATGTAAAATAGCAATAAATCTAAGCTTAGTTATGTAAAATAGCAATAAATCTAAGCTTAGTTATGTAAAATAGCAATAAATCTAAGCTTAGTTATGTAAAATAGCAATAAATCTAAGCTTAGTTATGTAAAATAGCAATAAATCTAAGCTTAGTTATGTAAAATAGCAATAAATCTAAGCTTAGTTATGTAAAATAGCAATAAATCTAAGATTAGGTTATGTAAAATAGCAATAAATCTAAGCTTAGTTATGTAAAATAGCAATAAATCTAAGCTTAGTTATGTAAAATAGCAATAAATCTAAGATTAGGTTATGTAAAATAGCAATAAATCTAAGATTAGGTTATGTAAAATAGCAATAAATCTAAGCTTAGTTATGTAAAATAGCAATAAATCTAAGCTTAGTTATGTAAAATAGCAATAAATCTAAGCTTAGTTATGTAAAATAGCAATAAATCTAAGCTTAGTTATGTAAAATAGCAATAAATCTAAGATTAGGTTATGTAAAATAGCAATAAATCTAAGCTTAGTTATGTAAAATAGCAATAAATCTAAGATTAGGTTATGTAAAATAGCAATAAATCTAAGCTTAGTTATGTAAAATAGCAATAAATCTAAGATTAGGTTATGTAAAATAGCAATAAATCTAAGCTTAGTTATGTAAAATAGCAATAAATCTAAGCTTAGTTATGTAAAATAGCAATAAATCAAAGATTAGTTATGTATAGTAACAATAAATCTAAGATTAGGTTATGTAAAATAGCAATAAATCTAAGATTAGGTTATGTAAAATAGCAATAAATCTAAGCTTAGTTATGTAAAATAGCAATAAATCTAAGACTAGGTTATGTAAAATAGCAATAAATCAAAGATTAGTTATGTATAGTAACAATAAATCTAAGATTAGGTTATGTAAAATAGCAATAAATCTAAGATCAGTTACTTAAAATAGCAAAAAATCTAAGATTTGGTTATGTACTATAGCAATAAATCTAAAATTTAGATATTTTAAATTGCAATAAATTTAAAATTTGGTTATATAAAATATCAATATATTTAAAATTTGTATATACAAAATACTAATACGATATATTTCAATTTGGGTATGCAAAACAGTACAATAGTATTCCGGTATGCAAAATGGCAATATATTATAAGATTTGGTTATGCAAAATATCTATAAATCTAAAATGATGTTATGTAAAATAGCAACAAATCTAAAATTTGGGTTTGCAAAATAGCAATAAATTTAAATTTTGGTATGTAAAATACCTATAAATAATTAGGTTATTTAAAATAGCAATATATCTAGAATTTGGTTATGTAAAATAGCAACATATCTAACATTGGGTATGCAAAATAGCAATATATCTAAAATTAGGTTATGTAAAATAGCAATATAATTTCAATTTTGATATGCAAAATACCAATATATAAAAAATTAGGTTATGTAAAATAGCAATATTTTTACTACTGGGTATGCAAAATAGCAATATATCTAAACTTTGGGTATTATGTAAAATAGCAATATATCTAAAATTGGGTTATGTAAAATAGCAATATATCTAACATTTTGGTATAGAAAATAGCAATATATCTAACATTTTGGTAAACAAAATAGCAATATACCTAACATTTTGGTATACAAAATAGCGATATATCTAACATTTTGGTATGCAAAATAGCAAGATACCAAAAATTAGGATATGTTAAATAGCAATATGTTTAACATTTGGGTATGCAAAATAGCAATATATCTAACATTTTGGTATGCAAAATAGCAATATATCTAACATTTGGGTATGCAAAATAGCAACATACCAAAAATTAGATTATGTTAAATAGCAATATATTTAACATTTGGGTATGCAAAATAGCAATATATCTAACAATTTGGTATGCAGAATAGCAATATATCTAACATTTGGGTATGCAAAATAGCAATATATCTAACATTTTGGTATGCAGAATAGCAATATATCTAACATTTGGGTATGCAAAATAGCAATATACCAAAAATTAGGTATTGCAAAATATTAATATATCTAACATTTGGGTATGTAAAATAGCAATATATCTAACATTTGGATATGCAAAATAGCAATATACCAAAAATTAGGTTATGTAAAATAGCAATATATCTATCATTTGGATATGTAAAATAGCAATGTATCTAACATTTTCGTATGCAAAATAGCAATACATCTAACATTTTGGTATGCAAAATAATAAATTGAAATTTGGTCGCAACAGAGTAATGCTGTTCTGAAGCGAAGAAAAAAAAAAAAGAAAATATACGAAGAAATATTAAATTTTGATTCGAATTTGAGATGGAAGCCCCTGAGTTTTTTTCTTTTCTTTTTTTTTTCAACCCTCATCTAGTCGTAGGATTACGTATTTAACACCTGAAATCCCCAACACCTCTTCCCTATGGCTTTTCCCACTATCCATAGTCCTCCTCCCCCCTTCCTCCTCCCCCTCCCCAGGCAAGCCTTCACCTCCCCCCTCCCTCAATCCCCAAAGGACATCCTACCACCTGCAAGTCGATCCTTTTGTGAAAGGGGACAATCTCCCCCCACCCCATCACCTCTACCATTATTTCGTCAGTCTCTCTCTCTCTCTCTCTCTCTCTCTCTCTCTCTCTCTCTCTCTCATTGCTATTTCCTTCTTGCTATAATCTTTGTTAGTCCTGTTCTTCCTTTCAATTATTGATATATTTTATTTAGAGAGAGATATAAATTTGCTCGACCATATGTCTGATAACTAAGGTGATTTAAGAGAGAGAGAGAGAGAGAGAGAGAGAGAGAGAGAGAGAGAGAGAGAGAGAGAGAGAGAGAGAGAGAGAGGATCTTGTATTACACTATGGGAAGCCTGCGAACTTTAGCACCTCTAGTGACATGTGATAGTGGCACACACCTTTTTAGCTTGTCTGCACAAAGAGAGAGAGAGAGAGAGAGAGAGAGAGAGAGAGAGAGAGAGAGAGAGAGAGAGAGAGAGAGAGAGAGAGAGAGAGAGAGAGAGAGAGAGAGAGAGAGAATGTTCATGCCTCCTGGTGCTTAACTACTTAGCTACGACCACTGCTTCATTAGTCTTATTTTTTTCAGAAGAAAAGTTGACGTCAGATATTTTGGCAAATTTTGCAAAAATTGCAACTCTACTTTGGAACGTGAAAATTGCAATATATATCAGTATTATATTAATTTCAGTAATTAGCAGCCTGAAATACTACATTATTTATATATTTTGTATATAAGTTTTATTTTAATGTTACTGTTATCAAAATAATTAATTTTGATTATTCATTACATCTCTTCTAGTATATTTATTTTCTCGTTTTCTTTTTTTTTTTTTGGCAAATTTTCCAAAAATTGCAAATCTACTTTGCAACATGGAAATTGCAATATATTGCAGTATTATATTCATTTTAGTAATCAGCAGCCTGAAATACTTTGGTTATGTTAATTTAGTATTTCGATACTATTTTCAATTTTTCTTTGTTTAGTTTGCAGTGAATGCTAAGTATTAGGAGTCTTGCTAAATTAATTTTGTTTAATAAGACTTAAAACAATAGTTGTAATCAACGTTTTTTTCTGAAAACAGCTGCGTTGAAAATGTCCAAGGAACGTTTGAATTATTATTATTATTATTACCAGTCAAGCTACAACCCTAGTTGGAAAAGGAAGATGCTACAAGCCCAAGGGCTGTAACAGGGAAAAATAGCCCAGTGAGGAAAGTAAATAAGGAAATGAATAAATGATGAGAACAAATTAACAATAAAATCATTCTAAAAACAGCAACAAAGTCAAAAACCCTATTCGTCCTAAATAGACCAGATAATGGTCCTTGTCTAGCCCAGACTATCATCATCATCATCATCATCATTTGCAGACCAAATGCCTCAGACAAGTCCTTCTACTTGCGTTTGTCTATGGTCCTTTTTTGCCAGTCCATACCCGCAAACTTTCTAGTTCGTTGATCCATCGTCTTCTCTTCCTTCCCTTGCCCCTCTTACAGTCTCTAGGGACTCATTCTGTTATTCTTAATGTCCATCTATTATCTGTCATTCTTGTTATATGTCCTGCCCATGTCCATTTCTTTTTCTTTTATGTTGTTAAAGTATTATCAATTTTAGTTTGCTCTTTTTGTCTCTTAGTGTTATTCCCATGATTATTCTTTCCATAGCTCTTTGGAGGTGTAACGAGCTTATGTTCTAAGGCTTTAGTAAGGCTCCAAGTTTCTGATTTATAAGTTAATACTGGTAGGACCATCTCAATAAAAAAAAAAAAAAAAAAAAAAAAAAAAATATATATATATATATATATATATATATATATATATATATATATATATATATGATACGCAACTTGAAAAGATCTTATGGGCTGTATTCCCGCTGTGAAATGTCGGAGAAAAAGAAAAAGAAAAAAAAATTAATTATATAATACGAAACTTGAAAAGATCTTATGGGCTGTATTCCCGCTGTGAAATGTCGGAGAAAAAAAAAGAAAAAAAGAAAAAAATATACATATAATACGAAACTTGAAAAGATCTTATGGGCTGTATTCCCGCTATGAAATGTCGGGCATAGATTTTTGTTCAATGTAAGACGCTGTTTGAAATGTAATTCGCCAACCGACCAACCACTTCATTATTCCATGCCATACCTCGCCAAGGTAAGGACTCTTACTACGTGCCCGTATCGTAAGAAGGTTCATGTATTTATTTATATATTTCAATTGAATTTATCCTCATGATATCCTCATATTCCTTTCACCAGTAATGTCATAGTTTTTTCGACTATTCTTCTTGAATGATATTTTACTTAATTACATTTATTTATTGATGTTTGTTTTTCAAAATGATATTTTTTAACTTGAATAAACATAAGGAAACAAGTTATATTCTCGTGTGTGTTCTAATTTTATATATGAAAGATCTATTTTAATGTTGTTACTGTTCGTAGAATATTTTATTTTGATTGTTCATTTCTACTTGTGTAGTTCATTTATTCCCTCGTTTCCTTTCCTCATAGGGCTATTTTTCCCTGTTAGAACCCTTTTGCTTATAGCATCCTGTTTTTCCAACTAGGGTGTAGCTTAGTTTGTAATAATAATAAATAATTTTCTTTAAAGAATTTAAAGCAAACAACCCAAGGTCACTAAAACTGGCAACAGACATTAGGTAGCTGGTGTGACGGGCCATGGGTTACAATAAGACCCAAAAAGTAATAAAACGGATTTAGTTGATTTTCGAATTTGATATTGGTTTGATTTAATTGGTATCTGATGATTATATCTGAATTTTCCTATAATTGATTTCATGTTTTCTCCATTATTATTTCTAAGATTGATTTTAAGAAGTTTTTGATAGGTGGGCTTTCCTACCTCCATTGTAATCTGCCATGTACAATGAAGATCAAGTGTGTGGCTATATATATATATATATATATATATATATATATATATATATATATATATATATATATATATATATATATATACATATATATATATATATATATATATGTATATATATATATAAATATATATATAAGTATATATATATATATATATATATATATATATATATATATATATATATATATATATACATATACATATATATATATATATATATATATATATATATATATATATATATATACACACACACAATATATAATAGTCATGCTGAGCTGCATTCCCAAAAGTATGACTACTCTGCATTTCCCCGTCTCTAGGGTCTAGGGTAGGTGCTAAATAGAGGGAATTGTCATACCCTGGTGAGAGGGAGTTATAGTTAGAAAAGGGGGTAGGGGTGGGAAGGGTTGAATAGGCGTTTGCATATCTATCTAAATATTTAGCCGTCATTCCTGACGGGTTGCGTACGCTAGTATGTATATAATTGCCTATATAATCATGCAATATTATTCTATTTACGAATAAATTGAGTGACAATAATTACTTTAAAAGAAAAGAATTGCTGAGTCGGCATAAGTCGTTCCCAACTATGAAGGTGCTACATTGGTTAATTTTCTCATATTTGCGGTGAATTTATCCACAAGGACGAAGAATCTCATTGTCTCTTTTATCTGTATGTTTTGAACCTTCTCTCAAGATTTAAGAGATGCTAATATCTCTTTGAAGTTCAAGTAAGATTCAAGTGTACTTTATGGGTATGTAAGTTAATGCTTAATTTTGTTGGAAGGGGCGGCACTTTTGATGTCATTGTTTGCCACTCCCTGGGTGACTTCTTGCTCGCCTTTGTTTTGTGAAATTTTGGCTTTAGTTTTTTTATATAATTCATTAATAAAAATATTCTGTTTTTCTTTTTATTACCGCCGACTTGCTCGCCTTTGATTTGGTGAAGTTTTAGCTTTAGTTTTTTATATATATATATATATATATATATATATATATATATATATATATATATATATATATATATAATGTTAATAATAATATTCTGTTTTTCTTTTTATTACCTCCGCCAACGAAGTTGGAAGGAGGTTATGTTTTGAAATGCCGAGTAGTCATACATTTGCCACGCCCTGGGTGACTTGCTCGCCTTTGTTTGGTGAAGTTTTAGCTTTAGTTTTCTTTATATAATTTATTAATAATAATTTTCTGTTTTTCCTTTTATTACCTCCGCCAACGAAGTTGGAAGGAGGTTATGTTTTCGCCCCTGTTTGTATGTTTGTTTGTGAATAGCGACCTGGCCACAATGTAAATGGTTGAGTAATGAAACTTTCAGGGATTAACTGTTATGTACAAATTACTTCTGCCAACGAAATTGGAAGGAGATTATGTTTTCGTCCCTGTTTCTGTGTGTGTGTGTGTGTGTTTGTTTGGGGACATCTTCCTTGTCACAATTTTAATCGTAGAGTAATGAAACTTGCAGGGATTAACTGTTATGTAAAAAGCTGGATATTATTAAATTTTGGAAGGTTAAGGTATAATTACCGCCGTCAACGAAGTTGGAAGGAGGTTATGTTTTCATCCCTGTTTGTGTGTGTTTGTTTGTTTGTTTGTGAACACCTTCCTGGCCTGAGTTTTAACCGTAGATTAATGAAACCTGCAGGGATTAATATTTATGTAAAACGTTGGAAATAATTAAATTTTGGAAGGTCAAGGTCAAAGTCAAGCAAAATGTCCAATTCACGCAATAAGCCATAAATTTGTAACAGAGATTTCAAACTTGGTTCAGAATCGAGTGTACGAAAATTCACCCCAATTGATATATGTTTAAGGTCAAATGTCAAGGTAGTGCCCCTCTGGTTTAAAAAGAAATGAGGCATGTTAGGTAACCTCTCTGCCTCATTCTTCTTGGTTATGTACAAATATTAATAATAATGATAATAATAATAATAATAATAATAATAATAATAACAATAACAATAATAATAATAATAATAATAATAATAATAATGATAATAATAATAATAATAATAATAATAATAATAATGCTGGTGCAACGTTCGAATCCTGTCTTGGGCAAAAGCATTTATAGTAGAAAACCATTTCCCTTTTTGTATTAATTTCCAAGGTTGAGCGAAATCCATATTAATTTTTAAAGGTCAATTCTATATTAAAATCCACCCTAGAGGGACAATTCTGTCAGTGCACCTCACGCGGTGTACTGTAGGCATGAATAAGGGTCCTATCAGCATTCCTTCTGCTGCTATTTGCACCCCCTTTTTATCCTTCTATTTGACCCCCGTTCATGCTTTCTTTCTTCCATTTTGCTGTCCAACCTCTTTAACCTTTGACCTGAATCACCTCTCTAGCTCACCTCTGGGTTATATTGTCAAAATCCATAAATTGTTCAATACTTCTTATATCGTTTGTTTATTTCCTTTTCTCACCGGGCTGTTTTTCCGTGTTGGAGCTCTTTGGCTTATGTCGTCTTGCTTTTCCAAATAGTGTTTTAGCTGAGCGAGTAGTAATTGATAATAATAATAATAATAATAATAATTATTATTATTATTATTATTATTATTATTATGGTTATTGTTATTGTTATTGTTATAATAATGATAATAATAATAATAATAATTATTATTATTATTATTATCATTATTATTGTTATTATTATTATTATTATTATTATTATTATTGTTGTTATAATAATAATAATAATAATAATAATAATAATAATAATAATAATAAGTTTTAGCTTATCAGTTAAGGAAACATCCAATCCTATTCTACCCCGGCTGTTGCTTCGTATCGTAGCAGTAAAGCCTATCGTTGTAACGGTAGAAAACCATCAGAGTTACATTCTCATGATGATAAGAAACACTCGAAAGTTATGGCTTGTAGCTCCACGCAGGGCTTCACGTGTCCCCAGTATGACCAAATATTCCTGACGACTACTTTTCTGGTAGATAAGAGAATTCCCTTTGAGGTAATAAGGGGGTACGATGCTTAAGATAAACCGTTGCATGCCCAAACCATCTCCATCTACCCTTCATCGTGATCTCATCCACATATGGCACTCGAGTGATCTCTTATAGTTTCTTCCCTGGGCTATTTTTTATCTGTTGGAGCCCTTTGGGTTATAGCATCTGGCTTTTCTAACAAGGGTTGTAAGTTAGCTACTACTACTACTACTACTACTACTACTACTACTACTACTACTACTACTACTACTACTACTAATAATAATAATAATAATAATAATAATAATAATAATTAGCAGCAGTAGTAGTAGTAGTAATAGTAGTAGTAGTAGTAGTAGTAGTAATAATGATAATAATAATAATAATAATAATAATACTCGATACACGATACTCGAAATAAAAGAATAAGATAATCTAGAGAAGTAGTACATCATGTTTTAAATCGTAAAGTGCACGATAATCCAACGAAGAGAGTGCACGATAATCTAGCGAAGTAAACGCACGATAGTTGAGCTAATATAGTACATGGCAACCCCTCATGGTAAAATGTACATTAATCAACATACTAAAAAATACGACATTAAACAACAAGTGTACGATATTGAAATTGCTAAGTTTACGATAATCCAACGAATTTTACGATAATCTAGCGAAGTAAATGCACAATACTTGAGCTAATATAGTACATGGCAACCCCTCATAATAAAATGTACATTAATCAACATAGTAAAAAATACGACATTAAACAACGAGTGTACGATATTGAAATCACAAAGTGTACGATAATTCAATGGATAGAGAGCACGATAATCTAGCGAATTAAATGCACGATAGTTGAGCTAATGTAGTACATGGCAATCCCTCATAGTAAAATGTACAATAATCAACATTGAAAAATACGACATTAAATGAGTGTACGATAATCAAACTAATGAACAATACGACGTCAAAGATAAGGAAGTACACGTTATTCATCTTAACAAAAGATGTGATACTTGTTTACTTGAGCTTATCTTAGGCAATGGCTGATAGACCTCTCCACCCATTAAGAGCCCAGAGAACTGTGGGAAGACTCACAAACACAATGAAGATGAAATATTATTATTATTATTATTATTATTATTATTATTATTATTATTATTGTTATTGTTATTACTATTACTATTATTATTATTATTATTATTATTATTATTGTTATTGTTATTACTATTATTATTATTATTATTATTATTATTATTATTACTATTACTATTATTATTATTATTATTACTATTATTACTATTATTATTATTACTATTATTATTATTATTATTATTATTATTATTATTATTATTATTACTTGCTAAGCTACAACCCTAGTTGGAAAAGTAGGATGCTATAAGCCCAGGGGCTCCAACATGGAAAATAGCCCAGTGAGGAAAGGAAACGAGTGAAAATGAAATACTTTAAGAAGAGTAACTTTTTTTTTTATCTTTTATTATGAAAATACAATTACATTTTCTTAACATACATTTTTTTTTCCTTTTATAAAGAAATATTTCCTTAATAAGTTGCATTTTACATTTTTGTATATACATTATAACATCTAAAATATGATAAGATTAAATTTTTATTTTATTATTTTTCTAAATATGTTTAAAGTTAGAAACATACTGATTTGTGAAAATATTTTTAACATGATTCTTATATCCAATAATATTGACATTATTGGATTAAAATAAATATCTCCTACATAAACTATATAAACTTTAACAAAACAAGAGAAATTAGATAGAATAGTGTGCCCGAGTGTACCCTCAAGCAAGAGAAC
>NC_090745.1:120331583-120344083 GCF_036898095.1 Palaemon carinicauda | reverse complement strand
ATATTGGATAAGAAGAAGAGAAGAATAAGGGATTCAGTCGTTTGGAAAATGGGCGATTGTTATCCGTTTTAAAACGGTATTTTGTTATACACAACGTTAATACCTCCACCAACGAAGCTGGGAGGAGGTTATGTTTTTGCCCCTGTTTGTCTGTTTGTTTGTTTGTGAACAACTTCCTGGCCAGAATGTAAATCGTAGAGTAGTGAAACTTTCAGGGATTAATTATTATGTTGAGACGTGGAGTTGATTTAATATTGAAAGACTTAAGTCAAAGGTCAAGGTCAAGGTTGAGCAAAAGGTTGACCGAATTAACCCTAAAGCCAGCTGGTTTCCAGAAATAAGCTGCCGTGGTGGAGGTCTGCATTCAGAGTGCGTTTCTAGTTTTGACCAGTATTTCCCGTCACTGAAATTTTGAAAGTCCCAGGTTCTAAGCTCAAGGTCAAGGTTCAGCAGAAGGTCGACCGAATTAATACAAGTTGATTTCCAGAAATAAGCTACCGTGGAGGAGGTCTGCACTCTGAGTGCGTTTCTAGTTATGACCAGTATTTCTCGTCACTGAATTCATACGGGCTGCTTCAGTGCAAGAGCCCGTGTCTTTCTATAGGCAAGACGTTCTAAAACGAACAAACGAACGAAAGTCACTGAACTAATTAATATCAAAAAATTTTGTGGCTGAAAACCTATGTCGATTATTTGATGTTTCTTTTGGATAATTGAATTCTGGTAAACTCACGATCATCGTTTTATTCTGTAATAACAATTTTATGTTTGGTTTTCCTATATTTCAGAGCTATTTTAATCAAAATATGAAGGGAATCTTGTAGTGGAGGAAATGTCTAAAAACAATGTCGAAACAGGTCATTAAGATTAATTATCATCATTGCATTTATATATATATATATATATATATATATATATATATATATATATATATATGTGTGTATGTATGTATGTATGTATATATATATATGTATGTATGTATGTATGTATGTATGTATTTATGTATACACACATATATATATATATATATATATGTGTGTATATATATATATACACATTATATATATATATATGTATATATATATAAATATGTATGTATATATAAATATGTATATATATGTGTATATACATATGTATATATGTCTATATGTATATATATATATATATATATATATATATATATATATATATATTATATTTATGTATATATATACATATATATATATATTATATATACATATATATATATATATATATATATATATATATATATATATATATATATATATATATATATTAAAAGATTTCGTTTGTGGTTTTGAATATTGTTATCCTGTAAATTCAACATAAGCTTCAATTAAATCCCACGTATCAGTATGCTTTTTTAAAGGCAAAGAAACAATTATTAGAAATTCGTCAGCTTCCGATGTTACAAAGTAAATTCTTCTTGATTTGTCCTTTCTTATTCAAAACATACCAAGATTTTTGTTTTTTTTTGTTTTTTCTAAATTTACGGTTTTTTTTTTTTCTTTTCCGATATACTATTGAGGTGACGATTTTACATTAACAAGAATAATTGTGGTTTGATTTTTGTCGTTAATCTTAACTTGAAGTAAAAACACGCAATTTTAATCGGAATTTCTCCGTAAAAATATACTCAGCCGTATTTCAGTAAAATACAGGCGACTTTAATTTTGACCCTACTCTATTATCTCTTACGGGTTGGTGACCGTAATATAACTCCTTAATGTCAATTTTCCAGTTTTTAAATCGGAAAATATTTATGCCTTAAGTTTATTGTTATCTTATATAGTCAATGTAGTATGCAACAGTGTCCCGTGTCGACGGATAATGAGACATTGGAACGGTTTTTTTTCCACTTTATTACAAAAGGTTTTAAGTACACTGTACACAGCTAACTCTCTCAGGCGAGCTCCTTGTCTCAGAGAACGCGCAAAGGCAACTAACTACCCCTCGCTATCAAAATGCAATCTTGCTTCAATAACATGCTGAACTATAGGTTTTGTGGAATTCTCATGATTATAGAGTTAATTTACCATGACGTACATCACATATCTTCATATAAGAATTAGGACAACAGTTTATGTTAATGTGGTAGTATGCATTGATTAGTGTTCCGATTTTGGTGGAGTGTATTAGTGGGATATATATATATATATATATATATATATATATATATATGCTTTTATATACATATATACACACTTATATATACATACATATATACAGATATATATACATATATATCTGTATATATATATATATATATATATATATATATATATATATATATATATATATATATATATATATATATATATATATATGTGTGTGTGTGTGTGTGTATGTATATGTAGGTATATACATATATATGTATATATACATCTATATATACATATATCTTCATATATATATATATATATATATATATATATATATATATATATATATATATATATATATATATGAGTCATGGTATGACACTGATACAACAGATTTAGTAGAGTTGAGAACAAAGACCTCAGAAGGATATTGGGAGTTGAATAGCAGGACAAGATTAGAAAGGAAACTATAAGAGAGATTACTTGAGTGTCATATGTGGATAAGATTATGGTGAGGGGTAGATGGAGATGGTTTTGGCATGCTCTTCTTACTCCCCAAGAGAGATTAGTTCACCAAACATTTAACTGGGCTCCACAATGTACTCATCTTACTTGGATGAGGACTATGTAGCGTGAAGTAAGAGATGTATTGAATTAAAAGCTCAAGGTAGAGACGACTGGTGAAATCTAATAGAGGTCCTTTGCTTCAATAAGCGTAGGAGGAGATGATAATGAAATTATTGATTAGGTAGTGAATTTGATTAAAAGTGTAGTTTTGACGAAGGAAAAACTTGAAATGTGAGTGAAGATTGTTTTTCATCAGATAGCAAATCATTTGAACATGGTTTGGAATGAAATACAATACTGTATGATATTTACAGTATTACCTATACACAATTTTTTTTAATGAGGCGCATTTGCATTGACTCGCAGCGGTGCTCTTTTAGCTCGGAAAAGTTTCCTGCTATCTGATTGGTTAGAATGATCTCGTCCAACCAATTAGCGATCAAGAAACTTTTCCGAGCTAAAAGGGCACCCCTGCTAGTCGGTGCAAATCTGCCTCGCTAAAAATAATTGACTATAGTAAATGTAGAAGCACTTTGAAGCATGATAATTATACTGCAGTACTCTCATTATCAAAGAGACAATGTAGGAGAAATATTTCACTAGATTTTTCTTAGATATCCATGATGTTCATCAAATCATCATGAAAATTGTCAACTTAGTTTTGGAATACAGTAATGTTATGCTAACTTAAGAACCCCTTGTTATGTATTTGTTCCTATTATTATTATTATTATTATTATTATTATTATTATTATTATTATTATTATTATTATTATTATTATTATTATTTTACCTTGTATATAAAACATGATATAGTTAAAATCAAGAAAATTAGATATCCCCATCAATTATATTATTATTATTATTATTATTATTATTATTATTATTATTATTATTATTATTATTATTATTACTTGCTAAGCTACAACCTTACTTGGAAAAGCCGGACGCCATAAGCCCAGGGGTCCCCATAGCGAAAATAACCCATTGAGGAAAGGAAACTAGGACAAATATAATATTTTAAGAACAGTAACAACATTGAAATAAATATTTCCTATATGAACTATAAAATCTTTAACAAAACAAGAGGAAGAGAAATTAGATAGAATAGTGTGCCCGAGTGTACCCTCAAGCAGGAGAACTCTAGCCCAAGACAGTGGAAGACCATGGTACAGAGGCTATGGCACTACACAAGACTAGAGAACGATGGTTTGATTTTGGAGTGTCCTTCTCCTAGAAGAGCTGCTTACCATAGCTAAAGTCTCTTTTACCTTTACCAAGAGGAAAGTAGCAGCGTCCGTGCCTGGTGATTGCCAGAATGGGGTTCGAGTCCCGCTCAAACTCGTTAGTTTCTTTGGTCGCTGCAACCTCACCTTCCTTGTAAGCTAAGTGTGGGGCGGGGCGGGGTGGGGGGGGGGAGCCTATAGGTCTTTCTGATGAGTCCGTCGGCAGTCATTGCCTGGTCCTTCTTGGTCTTAGCTTGGGTGGAGAGGGGGCTTTGGCACTGATCATATGTAATATGGTCAGTCTCTAGGGCATTGTCCTTCTTGATAGGGCAATATCACTGTCCCTTTCCTCTGCCATTCATGAGTGGCCTTTAAAGTAGTTAACCTAGTTCTCCTAATTAAAACCTATCAAAAAGACCCACCAATTCAAATGCATTCAATTTATTATCCCCTTTATAAAAGAGATGATTCAACAGGTGCATTCGTTTATTGGCCATTTTGGCCCTTTTTTTTTATCCTTCGGTTTAAAATCCCCTTTCATCATGGCGCATTCAAAAGTTCTTTTGGCTACCTGCACCATCCCTTCACAAAAGCCTCCCATTATAATTCATTTAAATCCCAAGGTTATATACACAGACACGCTAAACATCTGAATGTCTGTAGGATGAAGGATTAGGAAGATAATCCCATCTGGGAAGAGGACTCGATCCTCCATCCCATCGGATTAGCGATCATCCTGATGCGATCCCACCCCGCGTCTTGGCTCTGTCGATCTCATGAATAGAAGACGCCCTTTTGGTTGCGTTTACTAGCTTGGTTGTCAGTGGCGAGACGTGTTTTTATTATCTTATATTAAGATACTTTAGTTGTATATGTTTTTTTATGTTATGAATGTTTTCATTTTAATTTCCAACCTCGAAAATATGAATTCGAACTCGACTTCCCCCCCTCGAATGGATTACGGAAGCCCAAGCCAAGACCACACATCGAACTCGGACGTTCATCTCCCGTGGGAAGTCGTTGTTGACTTATTATGAAATGTACGAATGCGGAGTAAAAGAGGCCTTATGTCACACGCCCTCAAGACTCATTTTCCTTTGTCAGATACGTAAGATAGTGTCCCATCTCTTGTATTACCACTCCCGCGTCAGGATAGCGAACGAGTGTGCCGAACAATCGCTGAATAAAACGTGCTTGTCATGGCTTGGGAGACCTGACTTGAAAAATTAAAAGAAAAGTGTATGTACGATGTTTGTGTTTTTGTTTTTAAAAGTTTGAGAAAAGAATATCCCAACTGGCTATACACATTTCCTACAGTTGGTAATTGTAGGAATGCATTAACCAGACAGAATGAAAATCTATTTGTAGACAGCTATCGAACTGATTTGGGTTCACGCTCAATGGCAATAAGGGGCCCAGCTTGCTGGAATAAACTATCTCTGGAAATAAGAAACTATAAATGTTAGTTCTGATTTATTCAAAAAGAAACTTAAGCAATATTTTTTAAATTTTACTTGAATGTATATATATCCTAAATTTTTACAATCCAATTATTGTGAATTTTATGTAAATAATGTATATTGTTATGTAACAGAATAACCATTTTATAATGGAATAAAGGTTTTTGACTTGACTTTGACTTGTCCATCGCGACCTTTTATAAGACGATGCAAGAAGGTCGATGAAGATTGCAGAAGTACGCATAAGATTTGAATGGATTCCCTGGCCCCTGGCGACGGGACATTTGGGTAGCGCCATAGCCTCTGTACCATGGTCTTTCACTGTCTTGGATTAGAGTTCTCTTGCTTGAATGTACACTCGGGCACACTATTCTATCTAATTTCTCTTCCTCTTGTTTTGTTAAAGTTTATATAGTTTATATTGGAAATATTTATTTTAATGTTGTTACTGTTCTTGGAAAATTTTATTTGTCCCTTTTACCTTTCCTCACCGGGCTATTGTCCCTGTTGGTGCCCCTGGGTTTATAGCATCCTGCTTTTCCAACTAGGGTTGTAGCTTAGCAAGTAATAATAATAATAATAATAATAATAATAATAATAATAATATCTGTCTCACCTGATGTATCCGGATTAAGTTGACCTTATGTTAGCACGGTCTCTTGCTCCCAAGAGGCACGCATAAATCATTCGCTTCTCTAGTTATGTTATTGTACTGTCTTGTCTTATTCCTTATAATCCTATAGTATGTTTGATTTTCACAATATCAATTAAGGGCCTCGTAGTGAAATGGTGCAGCTCTTGGCTCACAACTGGGGAACTTTGGTTCGTTTACCAACGGAAAGGCCACATTTCCTTAAGGGTTTTAGTGGCCTATTAAAATAATCTCTGCCTGGTGATATGTGAGACTGGGGTTGGAGTCACGCTCAAGCTCGATAATTTCATGTAGTGTCTGTAACTTCATCATCATTGTAATCTGCTGAGTCATCAGCAGCCCTTGCCTGGCCCTCCCTGGTCCTATTTTGGATGGAGGCGGGACTTGGGTGCTGATCATATGCGTATATGGTCAGTCTCTAGGACATTGTTCTGCTTGATAAGGCAATGTCACAGTCCTTTGGCTCTGCTATTTATGAGTGGCCTTTAAACCTATAAATCCTTCTTCCATCTGTCGACATAATTAGTGAATTATATTGGTTGTTAGCAGACTGTTGTGAGAGGTGGGAGGCAAATTAACTGAGAGAGAGAGAGAGAGAGAGAGAGAGAGAGAGAGAGAGAGGAGAGAGAGAGAGAGAGAGAGAGAGAGAGAGATTGATCTGTGCTCCTTAATCTATTTCATGATATTGAGTTTTAATCTTGGAAGACTCGAAAAACCACATTCTACGAGAGAGGGGGGAGAGAGAGAGAGAGAGAGAGAGAGAGAGAGAGAGAGAGAGAGAGAGAGATCTGTGCTCCTTAATATATTTCATGATATCGAGTTTTAAACTTGGAAGACTCGAAAAACCACATTCTACTGTATAACTTACTCATTGGACTATTTTCTTCGAGCCTCTAAAGTTGTTCTCATACAAAGCCCATGCAATAGATTATCATTAATATGTTCTTATAAACGATTTCTTACTATTATAGTTATAATTTCTAAAATTTATGCAATTTCTATTTCTTGTGCTTCTTGATAACTATGCACGAGTCTCTGATTTTGGTCATAGCCTATTAATAACTGCAAGCTTTTATTTCATGGACTCAATACTTCCATTGAAGCAGGTTTTTTCATAATTTTGTATAGATTATTATTATTATTATTATTATTATTATTATTATTATTATTATTATTATTATTATTATTATTGGAGAAGCAGGATGCTATAAGCCCAAGGGCTCCAACAATGAAAATAGCCCAGTGAGGAAAGGAAATAAGGGAATACACTACAAGAGATGTTTAAGAATAACAACATTAAAATAAATCTTTCATATATAAACTATAAAAACTTCAAAATAACAGAAGGAGCATAAATAAGATAGAATAGTGTGCCCGAGTACACCCTCAATCAAGAGAATTCTTCCCCAAGACAGCGAGAAAGACCATGGTACAGACAGAGGCTATGGTACTACCCAAGATTAGAGAACAATGGTTAGATTTTAGAGTGTCTATCTCCTAGAAGAGCTGCTTACCATAGCTAAAGAGTCTCTTCTACCCTTACTAAGAGGAAAATAACCACTGAACTATTACAGCGCAGCAGTGAACCCTTTGAGAGAGAAAAAATTGTTCGGTAATCTCAGTGTTGTTAGGTGTATGAGGACAGAGTAGAATGTGTATAGAATAGGCCAGACTATTCGGTGTGTGTGTGTGTGTGTGTGTGTGTGTGTGTGTGTGTAGGCAAAGGAAAACATGAGCCGTAGCGAGAGAGAGAGAGAGAGAGAGAGAGATCCAATGTAGTACTGTCTGGCTAGTCAGAAGACCAAATGATAATATTGATCCTTTTATCCTTGGTAATGTGTACGTGAATGTGTCTGTTTGCTTGCATGTGTCATCTGCTAATGAGGTGGACTAATGAACTTCGAAACTTGTTCTTATATTTTGAAAGATAAGCGGCCTGTTGTGACCTCGGAACATATAAGTAGTCACAATCTTGGATTAAATACATATTAAATTAATTTAGTATCTGATAAAATCTTTAATTTGATAGAGAATTTATAAAAATAAGATCTATAGTCCATTTCTTTTAGCGATGCATAGTTGCACCGACTCGCGGTGGTGCCCTTTTAGCTCGGAAAAGTTTTCTGATCGCTGATTGGTTGGAATTATATCGTCCAACCAATCAGCGATCCGGAAACTTTTCCGAGCTAAAAGGGCACCGCTGCGAATTGCACCGACTCGCGGCGGTGCCCTTTTAGCTCGGAAAAGTTTCCTGATCGCTGATTGGTTGGAATTATCTCGTCCAACCAATCAGCGATCCGGAAACTTTTCCGAGCTAAAAGGGCACCGCTGCGAGTCGGTGCAAATATGCATCGCTAAAAGAAATGGACTATAGTGTGTCATAACTTTTCCCAAATAAATAAGATTTAATAACGATAATTATAAATATTTATCATTTATATCACGTTTAATAAAGAGGATTTATATAATCAAGGTCAAGTATGGCATAACTTTTCCCATGAAAATAAAATTTGATAATAACACTTGATTTCAATTTCAGGTTCGACGATGAATATTGTCTGTAATAAGAGGAAGTGACGTCAGAATGTAAGTTTTTGAATTTTCTGAATAATTTGCTAATTGATTATTGTTTTCTAAAGGGGTATTTAATCACTTGATTGTGGTAATGCAGCAATTGTGTTTGAAGAACTCTTTGAAAAGATTTACGTAAGAGTGAGTTTTCATTTATAGCATTATAGGATTGATTATATTAATTATAATTAATTATTAATTATTAATTGTTAATTATTATATTAATTAGGATTGATTAATAATTATAAATAATTATAAATTATAATTAATTATTAATCATAAATGATTATTAATTATAATTAATTATAATTTTTTATTAATAATAATTCATTATTGATAATAGCATTAATTATATTAAATTTCAACTAGCTTTTGAACTAACATAATTTGAGCGAAATAATGAACTATCATTAGGTTTAAAGGCCGCTCATGAATGGCAGAGGCAAGGGACAGTGACTGTGCCCTATCGAGCGGGGACAATGCCCTAGAGACTGACCATATTTAAATATGATCAGCACCTAAGCCCAAGTTAGGACCAAGGAGGGCTAGGCAATGGCTGCTGATGCCTCAGCAGATAGACCTATAGACTCCCCCAAACATCCTATCCTTAGCTCACAAGGATGGTGAGGTTACAGCGACCAAAGGAACTAACGAGTTTGTCAAATCGATTTTCTTTATTGAGAAAATATTGTTTATCTGCGTATGAAATACGTCGTTATGAAGCTAAATTTACAATTTTCGAAATATGATTTAGTGAGGCTGGTTGGGAAGCCAACACAGATTTAAGACTTAATAAAGATGAGCTAAGGATACGGCAGTTTTTTTTTTTTTTTTGGGGTTGGGGGGGTTGGGAGGGGGGTTAGCCTGCCCCGGGGAGGGTAAGTAGGTAAAGGATACGTCTCCTAGGTTAGGTTAGGTTAGGGGGGGGGGGGGAATCTTAATTTAGGTGGTATTCTTGTGATTTCTTCCCTTTTAAAATGTTTTCCAGTCATAACATTTAAATTTTAAAATGTCTAAAAAAAAATCCAATTATTTACAGCAGAATATTGTCTATAATTACACCCAAAAATAGTTTTTATTTTCTTCATTAGGAATATTTTGCTAAAGTAAATATTTACCCACAGTTTGTTTATAATATTATTATTATCATTACTTGGTAAGCTACAACCCTAGTTGGAAAAGCAGGATGCTATAAGCCCAGGGGCTCCAACAGGAAAAAATAGCCCAGTGAGGAAAGGAAACAAGGAAAAATAAGATATTTTAAGAACAGTAACAACATCTAAATAAATATTTCCTATATAAACTATAAAAACTTTAACGAAACAAGAGAAAGAGAAACGAGATAGAATAGTGTGCCCGAGTGTACCCTCAAGCAAGAGAACTCTAACCCAAGACACTGGAAGACCAGTACTCATAGTTTTTAGCTTTATCTAATCAAGGTGATAATGTAATATTAGATATTATTTACTATCTCTTAATAAACAAGTTATGCTTTTAATTGTTAATGTCTGGTTGATGCTAGAAACTTAATTTTGTGTTGTTTAGATAAGACAATATTTGAATTATGTTATTCCTTTTTTATTTAATTTTTATTTAATTCCCGTTTCGTATTTCGTATAGAATCGTAATTATTTAATCGCAAAACCAATAGATTCTTTTTTATTTAAGAATTGACATTGTGAATTTATAATGTTATAATTTTGTGATGTTTAGATAAGACAGTATTTGAATTATGTTATTCCTTTTTTGTTTAATTTTTATTTAATTCCTGTTTCGTATTTCGTAGAGAATCGTAATTATTTAATCGCAAAGCCAATAGATTTTTTTTATTTAAGAATTGACATTGTGATTCTATAAGGTTATATTTAAAAAAGCTTTGTGACAAGCTTCTCTTATGGCTCTACACTCCGATGACAGAAAGCTCTAAATCAATGAATCAACCTTCCGGAGGCGAGTAGGACCGTCAGTGCACCCTACACTGTACACATTACTTAAGAGTCCTTGTATTGTTCCCTCTGCGCCTACTTTTAAGTCCTTGCAAAAAACTTATATACATTCTTTGCATGTTTTTGATAACTTTATGAGAAACTAAGAGGCATTTTCCAAAAGAATGAGACCAACCTGACCTCTCTAGGACAAAAAATTAAGGCTGTTAGAGCAATTTAAAAAAAATAAATATAGCAAAATGTGCTGGAAAGTTTAACATAGTTTGGGGGTATAAGGGTTCAGCTTTCTGTACCACCTCTGTTCCCGCTTCCTTTCTTCCATCTTGCTGTCCAACCTCTTCTAACTTAAACTTATTAGTGCACTTAATAGGTAGTAGGTTGGCCTGGGCTCCAGTCACCCGTTGAGATACTACCGCTAGAGAGTTATGTTCTGTTAAAGTTTTTATAGTTTATATAGGATAAATTTATTTTAATGTTTCTGTTTTGAGATATTTTATTTTTATTTTTCTTTCCTCATTGGGCTATTTTCTCTGTTGGGTCTCCTGTGCTTATAGCATCCTGCTTTATCAACTAGGGTTGTAGCTTAGCAGTTAATAATAATAATAATAATAATAATAATAATAATAATAATAATAATAATTCTGCCATTTGGCACCACTGCAGTCCAGTGGCTCTAGAGTAGGCCTAGGCCTAGGGCACCGTTACTAACTTGGACCTTTCACTTGGGTCAGCTCGAATGCATCAATAACTGTAAAATACTTGCAATTAATCGAAGCTTTGAAATATTAACATTGTCATGTGTAGGAAATGTTGTTTTCATGTTGATCTTTTCATTGGGAATAAGAGAATATTTTAAGCCTTCATTGTCTTGTTTTTTATTTATTTCTTTATTATTATTATTATTATTATTATTATTATTATTATTATTATTATTATTATTAGCGGGACCCGTGTAAATTACACGAAATGATGTTTACAATACTAATTATCTTAATTTAGGTTATGGAAATTGATAGAACTCAATTTTTTGTCCAATATTTAAAATAAATGAGTCAGGTGCTAAAGACAAAATTGGAAAAACTATATAAGATGTGCTTTGGTTAAGTAATCAAAGTCTGATGTGAATTTGTAAGAGTATACCATGAAATTATTTCAGTTTTCTTTAAATCGTGGCACACAAAATAAATAAATAAATAACACAAACGCTATCGTATTAATATATAGATTATTATTATTATTATTATTATTATTTATTTATTTATTTATTTATTTGCTTATTCGTGTACCCCAAAAATCTTTCAAATTACAGCGTGCCTACAAGTGTACCTGGGTTCATTTTAAAAGTATTTCCACCTTATTTTCCTATTTCCATTCTTGAATTTCTAGCACTTAGTCCAGATCTGTAACAAGCCGTAATAATTCACCAATTAATCCAGCTGCTAGTTTTTTTAAACCAATGTGGACTTCAAATAATCCGTCCATAAGCTTTACTCTTATCAGCTGACAGAGGACTTTCAGCATTTTGCTTAAGACTTTAACTTGGACTTGAAATATATTTCTTATTTTTATGAACGGAACTTCACGTGTCTTTATTGGTCTTATGACCTCCCCATCAATGCCATGTATCATGGTCTTATGACCTCCCCATCAATGCCATGTATCATGGTCTTATGACCTCCCCATCAATGCCATGTATCATGGTCTTATGACCTCCCCATCAATGCCATGTATCATGGTCTTATGACCTCCCCATCAATGCCATGTATCATGGTCTTATGACCTCCCCATCAATGCCATGTATCATGGTTTTATGACCTCCCCATCAATGCCATGTATCATGGTCTTATGACCTCCCCATCAATGCCATGTATCATGGTCTTATGACCTCCCCATCAATGCCATGTATCATGGTCTTATGACCTCCCCATCAATGCCATGTATCATGGTCTTATGAC
>NC_090745.1:120328248-120331083 GCF_036898095.1 Palaemon carinicauda | reverse complement strand
GAGTGATCACCAGCACAACGTGTGGGACTCGAACCCCCAGTCAGGCGATCACCAGACACGGAGCGGAACTCGAACCGGTGTCCGGCGATCACCAGTCACGGAGCGAAACTCGAACGCCAGTCGAGCGATCACCAGGCAATGTGTGGGACTCGAACCCCCAGTCGGGTGATCACCAGGCAGGGAGCGGGACTTGAACCCCAGTCAGACGATCACCAGTCAGGGAGCGTAATCGAACCCCAGTCCGGCGATCACCAGGCTGGAAGCGGGATTCGAACCCCAGTCTGGCGATCACCAGGCATGGGGCAAAACTTGAACCCCAGTCCAGGAATCACCAGACACGGAGCGGAACTCGAACCCCAGTCCAGGAATCACCAGACACGGAGCGGAACTCGAACCCCAGTTTGTCGATCACCAGGCACAGAGCGGAACTCGAACCCCAGTCGAGCGATCACCAGGCAATGTGTGGGACTCGAACCCCCAGTCAGTGCGATCACCAGGCACGGAGCGGAACTCGAACCCCATTCCGGCGATCACCAGGCATGGAGCGGAACTCGAATCCCAGTCGAGCGATCACCAGCAATGTGTGGGACTCGAACCCCCAGTCAAGCGATCACCAGGCACGGAGCGGAACTCAAACCCCAGTCCGGTGATGACCAAGTACGGAGCAGAACTCGAACTCCAGTCGAGTGATCACCAGGCAATGTGTGGGACTCGAACCCCCAGTCAGGCGATCACCAGGCACGGAGCAGAACTCGAACCAGAGTCCGGCGATCACCAGGCATGGAGCGGAACTCGAATCCCAGTCGAGCGATCACCAGGCAATGTGTGGGACTCGAACCCCCAGTCAGGCGATCACCAGGCAGGGACGTTTCCAATAGGCCACCACAACCCTTATTCTATCAATTAGATTTCATACAAGTAAAATCCTCCAAATAACCCAATGTTTTAAATTGAGATTCTTCTCAAGCCGCGAACCAACCCTTGCAGTTTCTTATTCGAGTCTAGACAATCTTGGTCAGCTAATCTGGACATAAATTTCACCCCAGGTGATTTCAGACTCATTTTGGGATGATTTCAGATTCTCCTTGGATGGTTTCAGAATCTTTTATTGGTCTCAATTGGCACTCGTTGTGTCCAAGATTTTTTTTTTTTTTTTTTTTTAACTTGCGATTCCGGGGTACGCCCACTTAAAGTTGTCAATGAATTTGGGAGATAAGCGTTTTTTTCAGTTAATTACTCTGTTTTTGTATTTTCTGATACTCCTTTGCTTGATTGTTTTTGTTGTTTTTCCTGTTGTTGTTGTTGATCTTAAAAGATTTTCGTTTGTGTTGTAGTTACGTTCGTGTAATTTGTAAATTATTTTACAACTGTAAGGGCCCTGGACCAGGGTTTGATTCCCGGCCGGTCAGATGCTATTGTCTTTGAGTGGCTTCGCCTCGAGACTCTGGTCCCAAGGTCGGTAAGAGAATCCAGACATTAATGTATTAAAATATAAAGCTTATTTAAAGTATGAAAAAACACGTCTAAATGTGCAAAATATATCGTTAATCGAATACTAAGTTACAAAACCTACCAATTAGTTACGATGGTGAAGATGGGTTGATTTCAATTCTAAGTACATAAAAAAAAAACCTGAATTCGTCAGGTATATGTAAAGAAGAATTGTCATCGACTTTTATCTTTCTTCGTGGCTAAATGGTACGGTCACTGTCATACAAGCAACCTGGACTAGTGTTAGATTCCCTACTTGTCAGGTGCTATTGTTATTGAGTGTTTTCGTCTCAAGATTCTGATCCTGAGGTCGGTAAGAGAATCCAGACACTAATGTATTAAAATATATGGTTTGTTTGAAATATATATATATATATATATATATATATATATATATATACATTTTATATATATATATATATATATATATGTGTGTGTGTGTGTGTGTGTGTGTGTGATTTGTATATAGATGAAATATGTATATATATATATATATATATATATATATATGTGTGTGTGTGTGTCTGTGTGATGTGTATGTGTATATAAAGTATATAATTGTATCATTTGTTGTACTTCTTTCTTAACCTCGCCTGTTTTCCTTCCTGGGCTGCTTACTCCTTTTATGATCATATTGTAGCATTTCCGTCATTCCAATAAGGAACCATCTTGGCTTGCAATAAATATAAAATAGATATTTTCATGCGAAATATATTTTGAGAATTTTCATGTAATACAGTAATAAATATTTTACAGGGATTGCGTTAAGTGCTTAATTTTGACCACCGATTGCAATATTTTTATGAGAATTCTCATGTAATTCAGTGATACGCCATTTTATAGAGAGTGCGTAAGTTTGATAAGGTTTGATAAAATTTAAGGAATTTACGCAATTTATTTGAGATTTTCATTAAGTAAAAATGAAGGTTTCTTGCTATCTACAAGAATTTCAAAGCTTATAATATCTGGTTTTATTTTGATCAAGTGTAAAATGATATTAAAATCATTTAGAATGCTAATTTCTTTGCAATAATTTACCGAAGTTACGCAATTCATTTGAGGTTTTCTGGAAGAAAATGAAAGATTTCTTGTTATTTACCCGCATTCTAAACTTATAATTGATGGTTTAATTTTGTTATGATCAAGTCTAAAACAAGGATTAGAATTATTATAAATAGCTGAATTCTCTTAGAATAATAACAAATTTGTATACACGTGAATGTGTGCATGTGTGTGTGTGTATGTGCGTGTCTGTAATATAATTGATGGTTTAATTTTAAAATGATCAAGTCTAAACAGGGATTAGAATTATTATAAACAGCTGAATAGTGTAGAAAAATTACA
>NC_090745.1:120283248-120320748 GCF_036898095.1 Palaemon carinicauda | reverse complement strand
ATTCTGTTCTCATCTTCTCTGTCGTTCTGTTTATCTTGAGCTCAACCTCATATGATATTTCATGCATTCTGGTTAGCAAACTTTGCAGGTCCTGTGGTGTTCTGCTAATAAGGACATCGTCATCAGCATACTTAAGATCAGCTAATTTTGTATAATCAAACCAGTAAAATCCTTCTCCACCATCCCCAACTGTTCTACGCATTACAAAATCCATGAAGAGGATAAAAACATTGGTGACAACACATTCCCTTGGAGTACTACACTGTTCACTGGAAATTCATTTGATGACTCCACTAACATCAACTTTGCACTTGCTATGCTCATGAACAGTCTAAATCAAAGTTATATATTTTTGCGGAATTTCATATGCAGAACTCTCCACAAAATTGGCCGGTGCACAGTATCAAAGGCTTTTTTCATAGTCCACAAATGCCATCGAAAGTGGATTTCTATATTCTACACATTGCTGTACAACGTCTTAAAATGAAAATTTGGTCAGTACAACTTCAAGCTTTTGTAAATACTACTTATTTATCTCAGCTTTTCATCAATCTTTCTCTCTAGTCTCTTTAGAATAAACATACTATATATTTTCATGACAACTGATGTAAGTGCGATGCCTCTGTAATTATTGCAATCAGTCAGATCTCCTTTTTTGTCATTTTCACCAACATTCCTAACTCCCATTCATCAGGTTTTGCCTCTTCGTGTCTACAAAGTAATCTCTCTCTCTCTCTCTCTCTCTCTCTCTCTCTCTCTCTCTCTCCACGTAAAATGTAGAAATGCAATATAATATATGACACCCACATGCGATATTCTGATGCTATATATCAGTCTACACTTGCTGCATATCATAGACGTCTTGGGATACTGTTAACCTCATTACATGACCGCGTGAATTCGGATATCAGAAAGACACAAGTTCAGTAGCAGGGCAGGAAACCCTCTTATAAGCATCACAGGTCCAATTCCGGTTTGTCTGAAATAACACAACCCTTGTTTCTGTAGGACCTGTGAACGAGGTGAACGCAAGAACTCGTCATAGAGTCCACCATGTCCCTCTTCCCAACCTTACCCTACCCGTGGCCGTGTCCTACCCCCTACACGCCACAGCCGTTACCACAACAAGTGGAGTCCCAAAGTTTTAAGTTACTGCTCCTAACTTACGTCTCTCTCGCAGTGGTAAGGTCTGAAGCTTGTTTGTGACTCGGTGAAATACGACATGTGAACGGCCATAAGGTAAACATGGAAAGGCTTGAAGCAACGACAACTATGTTTACTCTAGCACGAGGGTTGGTTGTGCTACTACAGTTGCCTGGTGCGCGATAACCTTCAGGAAAAATAGATAGCGGTGTTATTGCTTATTTTCTTAAATCGTGGATTTTGGGGGAATTTCATTAGGATAAAATGTGAGTCTTAGCGTCGTTTTAAAATGAAGCTTTCCCTTTAAAATAAAGGAAGAACGTTAGATCATTTCTTAAGAAAGGCATTGCCTACACCTTGAAGCGTAAACTGATGTAGAAGAATGTTAAACACTTGCAAAATATCCATGAAGTCAAGGTTTACCTCCATTTTTTCGACATCCAAATCACCAGAGTTGCACCTTTAATGTGTTTATTTGCTGGAGAACAGTAACTGGTATACGACGAGAAATGCCTAGTCCATGCTCTAGAATATAGAGTTTCTAGAGTCTAGACCAAGGTCAATAAGGGACAATTGATAAGACAGCTCAAAGAAGGGGCAAGCAGTCACCTTTCTCTCTCTCTCTCCTCTCTCCTCTCTCTCTCTCTCTCTCTCTCTCTCCTCCTAGAGTGGATCATTCATTCAGTTTATATCTAGCTCGCGCGCTTTTATGAATTCTCTCTCTCTCTCTCTCTCTCTCTCTCTCTCTCTCTCTCTCTCTCTCTCACATGACTTCTTCGCCGAAATTGCAATCTCGCGAACCCTACTTCATTGCAAAGGAAAGTTCGAGTGGATTGTTTGAAATGGGAGAGTGGGTGTTAGAATACAGACACCCCCCCAACCCCCCCCTAAAAAAAAACACGTATAAATACACACGAAGACGATTGATTGAATATTTTCTCACTTCAAGGGGAAGGCGAGAGGTATACAATTGGAGTTCACAGCAAAAATAAACCCAGGGGTAAGATGCGTGACCCAAACAGATGAGGATAGCGGAGTTAGAATTTGTGGGTTTAAGGGATCTAAATATTTACATGGATCATAATGAAGTAGACATGCTGAGTTGGCAGAATAAACGAAGGGGTAGTTTATTAATTTATTTTGTTTTTCAAGAGCTGTATGGACATAGATAGATAGATAGATAGATAGATTGATTTTTATTGACCACAAATTTTACATTAAAAAATTTCAATAAATATAATTACAAATTAACATTAATATACTATACAATTGGGATATTTACATTATTTTATATAAAATGTAGTCCATGAAATTACATGATTTATAATAGTTCCTTAGCATATATCATAATTAAAATCATTATCCATATTTCCTATAAATCACTTTATCATAAAATTAAAAATTAATATTAAACCAAAAAATATATCTATGGGTAACAGTTCAAGATTGAACGGGCAATTTTCACAGTGGTGTGTACATCTTTGGCAAGTATCTGATGAAATTACCCTGTTGTAAGGGAAGATTGTATTTGAAAAATTTTTGCATCTTTTTAAAGCTACATTGATTGTTCCCTAGTCTTGGGTAGTGCCATAGCCTCTGTACCATGGCCTTCCAAGCTAGATAGACTGTTCTCTTGTCTTGGGTAGTGCCATAGCCTCTGTACCATGGCCTTCGAAGCTAGATAGACTGTTCTCTTGTTTTGGGTAGTGCCATAGCCTCTGTACCATGGCCTTCCAAGCTGGATAGACTGTTCTCTTGTCTTGGGTAGTGCCATAGCCTCTGTACCATGGCCTTCCAAGCTGGATAGACTGTTCTCTTGTCTTGGGTAGTGCCATAGTCTCTGTACCATGGCTTTCCTAGCTAGATAGACTGTTCTCTTGTCTTTGGTAGTGCCATAGCCTCTGTACCATGGCCTTCCAAGCTAGATAGACTGTTCTCTTGTCTTTGGTAGTGCCATAGCCTCTGTACCATGGCCTTCCAAGCTAGATAGACTGTTCTCTTGTCTTGGGTAGTGCCATAGCCTCTGTACCATGGCCTTCGAAGCTAGATAGACTGTTCTCTTGTTTTGGGTAGTGCCATAGCCTCTGTACCATGGCCTTCCAAGCTGGATAGACTGTTCTCTTGTCTTGGGTAGTGCCATAGCCTCTGTACCATGGCCTTCCAAGCTGGATAGACTGTTCTCTTGTCTTGGGTAGTGCCATAGTCTCTGTACCATGGCTTTCCTAGCTAGATAGACTGTTCTCTTGTCTTTGGTAGTGCCATAGCCTCTGTACCATGGCCTTCCAAGCTAGATAGACTGTTCTCTTGTCTTTGGTAGTGCCATAGCCTCTGTACCATGGCCTTCCAAGCTAGATAGACTGTTCTCTTGTCTTAGGTAGTGCCATAGCCTCTGTACCATGGCCTTCCAAGCTGGATAGACTGTTCTCTTGTCTTAGGTAGTGCCATAGCCTCTATACCATGGCCTTCCACTGTCTTGGATTAGAGTTCTCTTGCTTGATGGTAAACTTGGACATGGTGTTCTATCTAATTTCTCTTCTTGTTTTTTAAGTGTTTATAGTTTATATATGAAAGATCTAATTTAATGTTGTTACTGTTCTTGAAAATATTTTAATTTGATTGTTTATTCTTCTCGTGGAGTTTATTTATTTCTTTGTCTCATTTCCTCACTGAGCTATTTTTTCCCTGTTGGAGACCGTGGGCTTATAGCATCATGCTTTTCCAACTAGGATTATAGTCTACCTTGTAGTAGTAGTAGTAGTAATAGTAGTAGTAGTAGTGGTAGTAGTAGTAGTAGTAATGATAATAATAATAATAATAATAATAATAATAATAATAATAATACAGTATCTATCCTAATAATAATAATAATAATAATAATAATAATAATAATAATAATACAGTATCTATCCTAATAATAATAATAATAATAATAATAATAATAATAATAATACAGCATCTATCCTGTAGAAACTTTCCATGTTTGATGGTAGTTTTCTAATGGGTCCACTAAATGTGCAAAACTGCGAATACTAAAATAGCACAGGTCTAACACTGTTAAATACTTGCAGTTTCTGCCATTATTTACAATAGTCACATCAGGCTCATTCATGTTGCATTCAGCAAATACCTCAGATTTTTTATTTTCATATAAGTAACAAATTGATGAAAGTCTCTGTGTTTGTCCATTGTGAAGGATCCACCAAATCTAGCAGGGATATAGAATAGTCCCTGAGTTTATCAACATCAATTGTTGAGGTCCTTAGAAGCTTAAGTACAGTGCTAATGAGTTTTTAAGTCTTTTGTATATATAAACGTCTTAGGAATTACTCTCTCTCTCTCTCTCTCTCTCTCTCTCTCTCTGCGTAATACTATATACTGTAGATGTAAACAATATTATTGTTACCATGTACCCAAATGTCTGCATGACGCCAGTGGACGCAGTAAATTGATTAAAACAACTCTCTCTCTCTCTCTCTCTCTCTCTCTCTCTCTCTCTCTCTCTTATAAGAACTCTAAATGCTTAAACTAAATCGCTCTACCAAAGAGCAAATGTAGTGTCCGTGGATGGACTAAAAAGTCTTCGAGACATCCAAAATCCTCTTTATACACTCTCTCTCCTCTCTCTCTCTCTCTCTCTCCTCTCTCTCTCTCTCAAGAACTATCTAAAATCTAAATGCTTAAACTAAATCACTCTACCAAGAAGCAAATGGGGTCTCCTCGGATGGGCTAAAATGTTTTTTGAGACCTCCAAAATCTTTGCAACACTCTCTCTCTCTCTCTCTCTTCTCCTCTCTCTCTCTCTCTCAAGAACTATCTAAAATCTAAATGCTTAAACTAAATCACTCTACCAAGAAGCAAATGGGGTCTCCTCGGATGGGCTAAAATGTTTTTTGAGACCTCCAAAATCTTTGCAACACTCTCTCTCTCTCTCTCTCTCTCTCTCTCTCTCTCTCTCTCTCACACTTCTCATATACACTGTCAACAGCCAGAGTTTGCTGTGACGTCACTGACGGATTATCGCAGCTGTCTTCTCTCAGACAGACCTGAGAGTCTTCGTCCGTCGTAACTTTAAGATTTGAAAGTCGGAGACGGCGTCTTCTTTCAGGCAAAGGAATCCTAGCATTTCTTGAGGCTTACGATCGAGACGAACAACACGCACACACACACACACACACAAACACACTCTCTCTCTCTCTCTCTCTCTCTCTCTCCCTCCTCTGGTGATCCCAAGACCTACAGAAGAGTGGACGATCCACACACACAGATAGATCGCTAGATAGATAGATAGATAATTTATTAACCACAGCTACAAAGTTTTACCATATATAGATAACGTATAAAGAATGCCCTCAGGGTTTTTTGTTTACAATTATTCTTTATCAAACAGCTATAACACACAATAACAATATATAAAAGAACAAACATAAAATATACAAATAATTAAACAAAAGATGAATCGGCATATACCACATTTAGTGTACGCCATCAAAATCTCATGGATTAATTTACGTGTCTTACCAAATACGCACGCACACACGCCTCTTTCTCTCTCTCTCTCTCTCTCTCTCCTCTCTCCTCTCTCTCTCTCTCTCTCAAATATAATCCTTTTTTAGCTTTTTACATAAACAGTTAAGCCCTGCAAGTTTCATTACTCTTGAGATGAAAATTATGGTCAGGAAGCTGTTCGCAAACAAACACACAAACCGGGGTTAAAACATAACCTTCTTCCACCTTCGTTGGCGGAGGTCATTATGACATTTGTATGATGAAAATACTAGAATTAATGAAAAGACGTGCTAAGCTCCCCACGAATTAACACTACCGAAATTTTTGGGCCAAGCCAAGCCATTCCTTACTAATTTGCAAATGCAAACGTTGTGGATCCATTGAAAAAAAATAGTATCGCTCCTATATAATATAGAACTCTCTCTCTCTCTCTCTCTCTCTCTCTCTCTCTCTCTCTGATGCTGAGAGCCTGTGAAGATCCAGAAACGAGGTTTAGGTAATGACGTGGGGGAAAAATAGAGGAGAATGATAAAGAAAGCAGTGGATCAAAACACACCACATACACACATACACACACATAAACATACACACACACACACTGGTGTGAGCCTGTGGTGATCCAGAAACGAGGTTTAGAAAATGACGAGAGGAAAAAATAGAGGAGAATGATAATGAAAGCAGTGGATCAAAACACACGCATACATACATACATACACACACACACACACACACACACACACTGGTGTGAGCCTGTGGTGATCCAGAAACGAGGTTTAGAAAATGACGAGGGGAAAAAATAGAGGAGAATGATAATGAAAGCAGTGGGTCAAAACACACACATACACATACACACACACACACGCGCACGCACACACACACTGGTGTGAGCCTGTGGTGATCCAGAAACGAGGTTTAGAAAATGACGTGGGGAAAAAATAGAGGCGAATGATAATGAAAGCAGTGGATCAAAACACACACATAAACACACACATACACATACGTACACACACACAAGATGCTAAGAGTCTGTGATAATCCAGAAACGTGGTTTAGAAAATGACTTGGGGGAAAAAATAGAGGAGAATGATAATGAAAGCAGTGGATCAAATGTGCTTTCTTCACTTTCCCCGTTTTTGTTTATCTTCGTCTTTTATCGGTTCGGGTTGAAGGAATTTCCCTTTTTAATCGAGTTACAAAACAAAAGTGGCTGAGGTTTGATTAGAAGATATGAAAGCGAAGTTTGCCTTGGTTTATTTTCACTCGGCCGCGCTGGGCAAATTGTGTACAGATATTAAACAAAGGCCCAGTAAACACTGTTCTGATCTCTCTCTCTCTCTCTCATCTCTCTCTCTCTCTCTAGATATATTCATAATTTTAAGTATTTAGTTTGCAATGAAAGTATGGATAACAAGACTCTCTCTCTCTCTCTCTCTCTCTCTCTCTCTCTCTCTAGATATATTCATAATTTTGAGGATTTACTTTGCAATGAAAGTATGGATATCAAGGCGCTCTCTCTCTCTCTCTCTCTCTCTCTCTCTCTCTTTAGATATATTCATAATTTTAAGGATTTAGTTTGCAATGAAAGTATGGATAAATAGCCTCTCTCTCTCTCTCTCTCTCTTCTCTTCTCTCTCTCTCTCTCTAAAATATATCCCAATTTATAAAACAATAATTCTATATAATACACTTTTATTAAAAATATATATTTTGACATTTTTGAAATGATAATTTTTTCCTGAATATACTGAAACAGAGAAAGACCATGGAAGTGTATATTACAGAAGTTACATAAAAATTAGAAAAATATTAAAATACATCTAATTGTGATTAAAATTCTTCGCACATGTATTGAAAAAAATATCGTAAACAAATCTATATGCAGTTAATATTACGAAGCCATTTAAAATTATAGAATAAATAATAATTTTATGAAATCCGATTACAAGATATTTTCTGTATAAGAAAGTTGACATAAATCTTTAAAGGGATTTTCGGTATTGTGTTTGTGTTTTTATTTTTGTTTTATGTTGTTTTTTTATTTTTGTTTTATGTTGTTTTTTTTATTTTTGTTTTATGTTGTTTTTTTTTTTTGTTTTATGCTGTTTTTTTTATTTTTTTTTGTGTGTTCTTGTCTGTTTTTTTTTTCCTGAAGACAAAATGAGAATTCGAGAAACATATTTGTTTGTTGCTGATGACTCTGAACTTTCAGATGGATTCCTAAGGATTAGCGTTTAAGGTCACAGAGAGAGAGAGAGAGAGAGAGAGAGAGAGAGAGAGAGTTGGGGTGATAGAGTTCCTTTGGGTTAGCAGTAAATGTCTGAGAGAGAGAGAGAGAGAGAGAGAGAGAGAGAGAGAGATTCTTTGGGTTAGCATTAAATATCTGAGAGAGAGAGAGAGAGAGAGAGAGAAGAGAGAGAGAGAGAGAGTTGGAGTGATTGAGTTCTTTTGAGTTAGCATTAAATAGAGAGAGAGAGAGAGAGAGAGAGAGAGAGAGAGAGAGAATTATAATATTCAGAACGAGGGCGTTTCGTCAACATTAGTGTAAGAGTCCTTTAATGCTCGTCTTAAGACATTTGGGATTTTGAAACATCGTATTATTCCGTTTCTATAATTCTTTTCATGTTTTTTTTCTCACCAAAACAATTGGAGTGTTGTTAACTATGATGAAACATCTTGTAGTGGTTTTTCCATGCTTCACCGTTATCACCATCATCATCACCATCTTTGTATCATCATCACCATCATAGTATCATCATCACCAGCACCAAATCATCATCATAGTATCATCATCACCACCACCACGTACTCATCATCACCATATTATCATCTTCACCACAACCACCAACACATCATCACCATCATAGTATCATCACCACCACCATAACCACCAACATGTCATCACCATCATAGTATCATCATCACCATCACATAATCATCATCACCACATTAACATCACTGCCACATTATCACCAACATCATTGCTCTTATTATTTTAATATATAAACATCATCATCAAGTCAGGTCATTTTATATGTAATTACAAGAAACTCTCTCTCTCTCTCTCTCTCTCTCTCTCTCTCTCTCTCTCTCTCTCAACTTACTTTAGCTTTTTTTTTTACTTTTTGTCTTAATACAGTATTTGTGTGTATGACTGTTACTAGAATATCTTGCCACAGATAACTTCAAGAATTCTCTCTCTCTCTCTCTCTCAAACTTTAGTTTTTTATTTTACTTTTGTCTTAATACAGTATTAGTGTGTATGACTTACTAGAACATCTTGCCACAGATAAATTCAAGAATTCTCTCTCTCTCTCTCTCTCTCTCTCTCTCTCTCTCTCTCTCAGGGAGTGTGTACTGCGATCTTCAGAAAAAATAAACAGTAGATAAACTCCAAAACCTAATAGCGTAAGCTGTGAATCAGGCTTGATAAGTATCTCTTATACAATAGCCCTTGTCATCTAAACAAAAAGGAAACACGCGAGGAACTAGCTTCCCCCTCTCCCTCACCTCTCATGCCCTCCCCCTCTCCCTCTTCCTCCTCCCCCTCTTCCTCCTCCTCTCCCTCACCTCTCACTCCCCTCCCCCTCTCCCTCTTCCTCCTCCTCTCCCTCACCTCTCACTCCCCTCCCCCTCTCCCTCTTCCTCCTCCCCCTCTCCCTCACCTCTCACTCCCCTCCCCCTCTCCCTCTTCCTCCTCCCCCTCTCCCTCTTCCTCCTCCTCCCTCACCTCTCACTCCCCTCCCCCTCTCCCTCTTCCTCCTCCCCCTCTCCCTCTTCCTCTTCCTCCTCCCCCTCTCCCTCTTCCTCCTCCTCTCCCTCACCTCTCACTCCCCCTCCCCCCTCTCCCTCTTCCTCCTCCTCCTCCTCTCCCCCACCTCTCACTCCCCTCCCCCTCTACCTCTTCCTCCTCCCCCTCTCCCTCCCCCTCTCCCTCCCCCTCTCCCTCACCCCTCACCCCCTCCCCCCGTCTCTAGGGGAAGGATACGATCTCCCGAAGCTAAAGAAAAATTCTGCAGGAGGGCCCTCGTCGTTGGCAGCAAAATGACGATAATATCTAGTTATGGCGAAGGTAATGGCACAGAATGCATCTCTGTTTTCGACCTTAAAACCAATGTATTAACGTAGCGGTTGATGTAAATGGCGATCCGGCCACTCAAACGTTAACTAGAATTATATGTATTTTTTATTATTGTCATGTTTATTAAACTTTATATCAAATTGCTAGGATTTTTTTTTCTTTTTTAATTAACAACATAAGATAAGAACAGTTGTTTTGATCTTGTTCCCTGCAGCTGTGATTGTTTTCAAAGCCGCGAGTGGCAAAAATAGTTTGCGCATTTGTTGACAGTTTAAAGATTTATTCTCATGTTTATTAAACTTTATATTAATTAGCCAAGAATTTTTTTCTCTCTATTAACAATGTAAGATAAGAACAGTTGTTTTGAACTTGTTCCCAGCAGCTGTGATTGTTTTCAAAGCCGCGAGTGGCAAAAATAGTTTGCGTATTTGTTGATAGTTCAAAGATTTTCCCAATGGTGCGGCTTTTGAAGAGGGTCAGGTCTCGATTGTTTCTTTCCTTAAAAAAGTGGAATGTTCTGCAAAGAGAAGTTTAGAACTCTAATGTCATAGTTTCAATCCTTTTTTTAACTGATAGGAAAGGAAGGTGAAAGAAGCACGAGTACTGTTAGCTTCCTCTTACTATAGTCCATTTTTTTACTGAGGCAGATATGTACCGACTCGCAGGGGTGCCCTTTCTAGCTCGGAAAAGTTTCCTGGTAGCTGATTGGTCGGACAAAAATACTTCCGACCAATCAGAAATTAGGAAACTTTTCCTTGCTAAAAGGGCACCCCTGCGAGTCGGTGCAAATCTGCCTCACTAAAAAAAATTGACTATAGAATTATATGGACTGGCAGTGATCACTTGCCTTAGATAGCCACTGCGCATTACAGAGAACTGGCTATCATTGTATGTATCTAGCCAATGAATCCTCTATGTATATAGCCCAGTCAGTCATGGAAAGAGAAGGTGACAGAATGGCGAGGCCCTTTGCGTCAATAGGCCTAGGAGGAGATAATGAGGGTAGTTAGCTAGCTAATCATGTTAGTGTCATAGCCTCTGTACCATGGTCGTCCACTGTCTTGGGTTAGAGTCCTCTAGCTTGAGGGTACACTCGGGCACACTGTCCTATCTTATTTCTCTTCCTCTTGTTTTGTTTAAAGTTTTTATAGTTTATATAGGAGATCTTTATTTTAATATTGTTATTCTTCTTAGTATATTTGATTTTTCCTTGTTTCCTTTCCTCACAGGGCTGTTTTCCCTGTTCTCAATCAACTGGTTCAGTGCATATGTTGTTCACAATTCTTTAGTTAGTAGCTAAATAGTGTCTACAACAAGTATTTATGAGTTGAGAGTGAACGATGGAGTGAGACAGGTATACCAGCTGTTATCAGCATCCATTTGCTGGTTCTCCCTGGTCCTAGCTTGGGTAGAGTGTAGGTTTGGAGTCCCTGGGCTTACAGCATCCTGCTTTTCCAACTAGGGTTGTAACTTAGCAAGTAATAATAATAATAATGATAATAATAATAATAATAATAATAATAATAAAAATAATAGTTATAATAATAATAATAATAATAATAATTTGGAAAGTTTAGTATTAGTAAAAGTAGTGTAGAGCAAGGTTTAACAATTTTATTTATATAAAGATACATTTAAATTGGTATTAAATTTTATATTTATTATTGTATTAGTAAAAGTGGTATAAAGCATGGTTTAACAATTTTATTTATATATAGATACCTTTACATTGGTATTAGGTTTTATATTCATTATTTTACATTATATTTACATAATAAATTTTATTAATTTACATTGATAAAAGCTGTAATGGACATTAAAACACGGACCTGCGTGGATGAAAATACGGCAAAAGGTCATAATAGCGAATTTAATTGCATGTATATGGATGTAGTTACTATTATTGTTATTATTCAGTAGTAGTAGTAGTAGTAGTAGTAGTAGTAGTAGTAGTAGTAGTAGTAGTAGTAGTAAACAAATCCGAATTGATATGATATTTCACTATGATAAGCATGTTGCATAAGATATCTCGTAATAATGATTTTCAAGTACTGATCCGCATTTACTCATACATATTAAAAGCAGAATGATGAGTACGTTCAATGTAAATTTGTATTTAAAATTCTATTAAAAAAGTATTCACGACTATACTCAATTTTTCTTAATGAGGCGCATTTGCACTGACTCGCAGCGGTGCCCTTTTAGCTCGGAAAAGTTTCCTGCTATTTGATTGGTTAGAATTATCTTGTCCAACCAATCAGCGATCAGGGAACTTTTCCGAGCTAAAAGGGCACCCCTGCGAGTCGGTGCATATCTGCCTCACTAAAAAGAATTGACTATAGGTATATTTTTTATTTTAAAAACATATTTACATGAATAGTAAAAATTTCAATGGCGAATACGCTATATGTAAAATAAAAAATCGTATATCAAAATATGCTATGATGTATATATGTTATAAACAGTAAGATAGTAAATGTGTATTTCATGATAAAAAAAAATCTCCTGAGAGAGAGAGAGAGAGAGAGAGAGAGAGAGAGAGAGAGAGAGATGGGAGGAAAGACCACAGTGATCTGTATCTTAAGGAATACAGAGAAACTTTATTGACCTCAGCACTCAATTGCGAAATTGGTAGTTAATTGGCAGTTAATTGGTGTGGTGTATCAGGGAGGTAAAAGGACATTGGGATGTTTGTTGAATCCCTAAAGATTTTAGGGGACCAGAGTCAATTCAATTTACGTATGTGTTTTTGTATATATATATATATATATACATACAAGAGAGAGAGAGAGAGAGAGAGAGAGAGAGAGAAGCATACATATATATATATATATATATATACATACCTGTATATATATACCTGTATATATAAAGCGCCTGTGTGCATATCTTTATAGTATATATATATATATATATATATATACACTGTATATATCTATATATTCATATATATATATATATATATATGCATGTGTGTCTGTGTGTAGTGTGTACACGTGTATGCATCTATTCCTCTCATAGATATGTTATATATAAACATATTTACACAATAATCAATAACCATTCCAATGTTGATTCAGAAACATTTTCGTCTTGCCGTTTATCCCAAACGAAAATGAGAATATTTTCGTCAGCGATATTACCCAGACGTTATCAACGAATAGGTCTCGAGTCCTTAAGGAATCGGATGTAAATTCAAAGGGTGTTGAGTCACTTTATATTCCACATAGCAGAGGATACACCACCATTATCTAAGAGAACAGACGCCTGATCTCTTCAACTTTAATCGCGACTTTATTTTACCATCGGTCCTCCCAGAGTCGATACAGATGATTCTGGGTCCTCCTAGGCTCTTTGGGACGTCCTTCCTCCCTTGCAATAGGTTGCCGTGGTGTTTCCTAATCTGCAGAGGACACTATAGTATCATTTTCTACGACGCGGCAACGGGCGAACCCGCCAAAACAAATCGTGTCTTTGGCGATCAAGCTGTTCCAAATAAGGTCGCAGGCGAGAAGATTGAGGTAACAGCCTCCTTCTTCTTCTTGGCTTGACTGACTAATAGAGACATGCGTATGATTACGGCCTGTTTGTAGTTGGGAGTGGTCGGGGTTCGAACGGCCATGTCGCTTGTCAATATCCGGAATGCTCCGTTCGCCGCGGTCTGATGGATGACGTTTGGTCATCTTGCACCGCTTGGCAGCACTTGCGATCAATCACTCCTTTTTTTATCACGGTGGATGTCTTCGCCTTGCTGAGGTAGTGTTCGTTGGACTCTGGTCGTAACCACGTCGAATTTACGCTGATCGTCTTATCGCCATGGCGAGGAGATCTTGTACTATGCTAATCCATTATTCTCAAAGGAGTTATAGATATAGAGTGGAGTAATAGATGTTGAGTGGAGTGATAGGTATTGAGTTAAGCTCCGTGTTCTACTCCGGTGAACAAGGAGAGGCGATTGCTTTTGGAGTAAATTAAAATACTGTAAGTTAGGTTTATTAAACCTCGGAGCTATTGGAGGACGATGCATCCAAGACAGACTTATTTTGTACTTTAGCTGACCTTGTACCAACACGGGCTCTTGTGTCGTTAACTGATTGGAGGTAAAGTTCCCAATCAACTGGTTTAGTGCATATATTATTCACAATCCTTTAGTCAGTAGTGTCTACAACAAGTATTTATGAATTAAGGGTGGACGATGGGGTGAGACAAGTATCCCAGCTGTTAACACCAGTCATTTGCTGGTCCTCCCTGGTCGTAACTTGGGTAGAAAGTTGGTTTTGGGTTTTATAAATTGTATGCATCTGTTACGTGTCCGAGACATGTCCTTCGTCTCTGTCAATCATGATCGACCTTTAAGAAAAGTAAGTTTCTCCTCATTAAGATAATGGTGTATAATGTTTAGTAAACTATTGCGATTTGCTTTTGATACTCTTAATATTTCCCTGTGCTCAACGCAGCGAAAACTGGCTGATAAGGGAGAACACCTGCTTATAAACAGATTCCCCCAATTGTGCCACATCTCTACAGATCATCAGCTTGCCTTCTCTCTCCTACCCCAATCCACCTCTCTCTCTCTCTCTCTCTCTCTCTCTCTCTCTCTCTCTCTCTCTCTCTCTCCCTGTTTTTATATAAATTGACGTATTTCGGAAATTGTGTCTGCAACGTTGCCGCTTCATACTCTGTGATACTCCACACATTCGTGATGGACCATTCTCCTTTTAGCTTGCCATATAGCCACCTTCATAGCCAAGCTAAGGCAGTTATCAACAACACGAACCTGTACATCGAAGAAAAGGCAAATAGAGAGAGGGAAAAATAATTTCGAAAGTATACCAATTTGTATAGAAACAGAAAAAAAAAAGAGAGTAAGAATGAGGGGTTGGAGAGTGTCCAGTGATCTGAGATGTGGCATCAGTTAGGGTTTTCGTTTCGAAGCAGATAGTCTCTTCTATCGGCCCTTTCTCTCTGCATTGAGTATACTGTAGTATTCAAAACTGTATTTCAAATTTTATATTTATTAACGATTTTTCTAATCTAGAATTTTTGTTAGGAATGAAAGCATCTCTTTTCAAACTACACACCGTGCGAGAGAGAGAGAGAGAGAGAGAGAGAGAGAGAGAGAGAGAGAGAGAGGTTCACAATAAAGACAGATTTATATCTCCAAAACCAGGGGCGTAACTAGATGAGAATGGGCCCGTGGCATCTTTTTACAGTGGGCCCCCATTACCTCAAAAAAAAAAAAATATATATATATATATATATATTATATATATATATATATTATGGGAGAGAGAGTAGAGAGATTCATTTGATATATCGTAGAACTGGTAGGCATAAGAAATTGAAATATAATTACTAATTGTTGATACATATAATATATAGCTTAGAAAAAAACATCTAAATTATATATTCTCAATAATGAATCAGATGAATACCCTTATGTAGGCCTATGCGGCCGTTACATTATTACATAATTACAAAACCTATAAAATTAAAATAAACACAACTTGGTCCAAAACATTTATACCATCATTAAATAAACAAATATATCTTATACCTTCTAGAATTCTTTCTTCCTTGCTTTCATCTCTGCAAATCTGTCAATGACTTTACTCAAGTTCAATTTACGCGCAGTTCCTTGTTCAATTGATAGAAGAGCTAGTCCTTCTAATCTTCCCTGTGCCATTGTACTTCGCAAATAGTTTTTAACAAGCTTTAGTTTGGAGAATGAACGCTCTGCACTTGCAGTTGTGACTGGAATAGTTAAAAACAATAGCATTGCAGTGCAAACCTCAAGGAAACTGGCAGAAATAGAATGATTTTCTATGATCAACATATTAGCAGGGTCCTTACTACTAGAAACTTTGCTTATTTCTCCCTTCAGAGCAGATCTCATGCTGATAATTTCCTGTGTGAATGTTTCTGACACATCGTTGTGGTATTTTTTTTTCACAAAACTAGATGCTTTTTCGTACAGCGCTGAGTTGGATAAATTTTGCAATGAGATTGGTTCCAACACTGAGAATGATGAGACAACTTCATGCAAGCCAGTAAAACGGAAGTTCAACTGAGTTGTGATGATGTCCAGAGTACGATAGTAAACAGTTACTCTACACAAACTCTCTGGTTCTTCTAATCTTTGGTCTTCACAAAAATCGCCAAAATGTCTTTTTACGGTACGAAGTCTCTTTTTCTCAAATTCTGGTCTGATTGACCACTTCTGGGCTATATCTGTTGCTTCTTTCTTTCCATCCTCAAACTGATTTCTTAATCTGCCCATCTCATCCATGCAAACCTTTAAGAGGTCTGCTGCCTTAGCAAGATCAATTGCTTTTGATTGCAACATTTTTTATACTAAATTTATTGACTAAGATTTTGGACTGAAACATCAAATGGAATACAAAATTGAAATTTTCAAGACATTTCTTTAGTGCAGTGGCTTCATTGCGTTCATCTGTCTTAGAGCTGCATAATATTATTTGTGCTAGAGCTTTCTGCACATCACAGAATAGAACTTTGAGAGTAAATACCGCATCATAACGTCCAGCCCATCTAGTTGTGTTTAACTTTTTAATAGTTACCCCATTGTGAGTGCCTGATTCAGAAATTAGGCTAAATATGTTCCATCTCTTGATACTCAATCCAAAAAACACATAGACTCTTTGAACAATATCATAAAACTGCGCCATTTCTGTCACATCCTTGACAGCATCATTAATCACCAAATTTAAATTATGAGCAGCACAATGAACATAAACTGCACTGGGTTCAACATCAATTATTTTTTTCTGCGCACCTTTGTATATCCCCTTCATGTTACTAGCTCCATCATATCCTTGGCCACGACACCTTGCAATAGAAAGTCCTCTTTGTTTAATTATTTGCAAAATTTGTTCTGAAAGTGCAGCTCCACTTTGGCCCTCAATCTTATGAAACCCTAAAAAAGACTCATTAATTTGTAGGGCTTTTGGCTTTCCATTATCATCATCATTCTATGCTACAGTAACGGTATATTTCACACATCTGATCAGTTTTGGAAATATCCTGTGTTGTATGTAACATTATGCTATAAAATGGAGCTGCTTTAATGGCATAAGTAAGTTCTTTTTCAGTTTCCTTTGAAAGCAACTGAATGAGTTCATTTTGTATCATTGGGCTCATATACTTTCTTTTACCTTTAGGTTTACTGATTAATTCTGAAAGAACTGGATCATATTTAGAAAGCAACTCAAAAATGCAAATGAAATTTCCACGTTTCCTTTCATTCTCATCATAATCACCTTCATCTTCTGCTTGTGTTCCTTCTTTATGTCCACGAAATGGCAAATTGCACATCACTAATGTAAGAGTTACATTTAATAATCTGTCCAAAACCTGACGCCAGTATTTTTTCTCCTTTTGAAGATTACCTTCAAGTGCTTCACTCAAAGTTCCATGCAAGCGCCATTGTTCATACACTAGGCATGAATTATTGTGAATCTGGGATGATTCGTGCCTCTTCATACCCTCACCTATGTGTTTCCAGTCACAATAGCCATCAATCCATGCATCTTGAAATCTACTCGCTCCTCGATTAGTAAACAAACAACATGTCTCACAATAAGCCTTATCAAGAACAACTGAATAGCATAACCACGACCTCTCAATTTTCACACCTGATTTGGACACTGCATGATAATAGTTTTCAGAGAAAGAGCGACCTTCTGCATCCTTTTTGAAAGGGCCATTAGGCTTGCAATGTCCATTTGTAATGATAAATCATTTTGTTTGGTCCTTCAAGTTTTGTTCCATAAAATGTCCTCGGTCTGTAGGCCACAACGATGTTACTGTGTCAAATGAGAGGTCAGGTGCATGGTCTTTTGAGGTACTAGGTTTACACTCATCTTCACAGGTATTGCCTAATATAGTGTCGGAAACTGGGTTAGAATCAGGCTTGCCAACTTCGTCTAATTTCTTTTCACCTGTATCAGTTGCTGTGTCTGTTTCAACTAAACTAGTACTAGTAGTAGGCATTTCCACACTAGTGACACTACTATTAGTATTTTCTCCAATAGCTCCACAACTGTCATTGTCCTTTGCATTTTCGTTAATCACTTCTACTGTTAGGGAAAAGAAACCACTAATTTTTGGAACCTTTGATGCCTTAATTTCATTTTCTTTTTCCTTTTTCCGCTTTTCACTGCCACTAAGATGTTTTTTGAGAGGCATGGTATATCCGATTCACTGTAAATAAAAACTATTATTAATTGAGAAAATTATACTCTGTTATCATCTGATATACAAAAATTCTATTGTTTTTTTTTTTTTTTTTTTTTTTTTTTTTTTTTTTGTATGGTGTTTTTACGTTGCATGGAACCAGTGGTTATTCAGCAACGGGACCAACGGCTTTACGTGACTTCCGAACCACGTCGAGAGTGAGCTTCTATCACCAGAAATACACATCTCTCACTCCTCAATGGAATGGCCGAGAATCAAATCTGCGACCACCGAGGTGGGACGCAAACACAATATCGACCACGCCACTGAGGCGCTTTAAAAAAAATTTCGATTGATATCATTGTGAAGATATTAATTACATCTTTCTTCAATGCATTGTTCTTTCTATTACATTATTTGTATTCTGAGTCAAATATTAAAATTAAGTTCACAATTCGTAATCAACATAATCTTTCATAAGGTGTAAGATAACTATCAGTTGTAGTCCACTTATAAAAGAATACAATGTAAAACAATCACGAAACGCGAAAAAACTTCTATTACTTTTCCCTTTAATTAAATGATCAAAAGATATTGGCGGTCAGAGGCGGTGACAACTGACAAACTCTGGTAATTGGCGTACACAGAGGCCAGGACTTAGACAGGAACATAACGCGTTCAAGCCAAGATCTCATACGGACCAGTAGTGTATGAACAGTAATACTCCCTATGACCTCCTAACCCATAACCTATAAAGGCCATCATATACATTAACAATATGTGATGTCTTCTTAGTTTCTGTTAATAATCATTTACCAGTATTATATTGAGGAATTTGAAATAATTTCTTCTTTTCTAAATCACTAAAATATAACAGTAAGCAGTAGCATATTTTTTTTCTTCTTCTTTTACGGCCATGGGCCCATATCCCTTGGGTCCCTTGGCTCCCTTTCTGTGACTTTACGTCCATGGGCCCCTTTAATCATTATAGGCCCTGGGCCCGTGGCAGTTTGCCACCTCTGCCACCCTATTGTTACGCCTCTGTCCAAAACACTGTCACAAACTGGCTTGCCACTACATACGCATTTAGTCTCATGGTCACAGATCACGATTGAAAATGGTGATTTAACGTGGGTAACTAAGTTAATATCGTACTACAGTTTCAAGCTTGTCAGAGCATTCAGGGGAGACATTCTTGTTATGTCATCTTTCGTAAACTCTCTATGATGATTTGTTTCTATCAGTGTTCATTATCTAGAGTTCTAGACCTTTAGGGTGAGTACGTGATACTCGCGTAGATTTTGTTATATGTCATAATGTCATGCCGTTCAATTCCAGCAGTCTTGTATCAGCACTTCTATAAGATTTTGTGATGTTCTTCCAGCTAGTTTTGTTGATATAAATTTTTAATGTTGGTCGCTGTAACGGCACATCTCAGTCAATCAATCAATCGGGGAAGTTTAAAAGTACTGAATAGAAACGATAATTAACAGTAGATTCTTAACGAGATTGTTTTTATCTACAATGAAATGTGTTTTGTTCAAGATGTCTCCTTCAGGAAGAAGCATATTCTTGATTTAAAACATTTAAGCAAACAGAATAACGAAAGCAAGTTTGCTTTTATCTACAATCAAAATGTGTTTCGTTCAAGATGTCTCCATATAGAAGCATATTCTTGATTTAAAATATTGACGCAAACAACATTAGAAGATAAAACCTAGCTGAAATCTGTTTAAAACCTTATCCCTTACAACATGACACAGATAAACCATCCAGGTGCAACTCGCTGGTGAGCTGGGACTGTCAACGCTCGCACTCGCCCTAATGGATGATCGCCCCATTGTGGGAGATGTTGCTTTTCAACTACCACCATTACGAGTCCTGGGTGGTCTTGCCTTACACAATGGTCGTGTCTAAACCCCACCCCCACCCCCCTCCTCCTGAGGAGGCTGACCGTAAATAAAATAGTATGCCATCAGTTGCCTCGGGGATACATTGCTGAAACTCCCTATATAAACAAGGGCAAGACTTAAGACACAGGGTAATAGGCGGGGGTGCAAAATGATCGCGTTGCTGGGAACTTTCTGGCTGAGGAGCCGTTGCAGGGGTAATACTAAACGACTAAAATGGCGTCACGGTTTAGCTCCAAGGGCTTTTTAAAACATTAAGTATTATTATTGTTGTTATTATTATTATTATTATTATTATTATTATTATTATTATTATTATTATTAGCTAAGCTACAATGCCATTTGGAAAAGGTCTTATTATTATTATTATTATTATTATTATTATTATTATTATTATTATTATTATTATTATTATTATTATTATTAGCTAAGCTACAATGCCATTTGGAAAAGGGCTTATTATTATTTTTATTATTATTATTATTAGCTGGAGTACAACCCTATTTGGAAAAGCAGGATGCTATAAACCCAAGTGCTTATTATTATTATTGTTATTATTATTATTATTATTATTATTATTATTATTATTATTATTGTTATTATTATTATTATTATTATTATTATTATTATTATTATTATTATTATTAGCTGCAGTACAACCCTAGTTAGAAAAGCAGGATGCTATAAACCCAAGTGATTATTATTATTATTATTATTATTATTATTATTATTATTCTTGTTGTTGTTGTTGTTGTTAATAGGTAAACTACAACCCTATTTGTAAAAGCAAGATGATATAAGCCCAAGGGCTCCAACAGATTAAAGTAACCCAGTGAGGAAAGGAAACAAGAAAATAAACTAAAAGCGAAGTAATGAACAAGAAAAAAATTTTTTTTTAGAACAATAACAACATTCACATAGATCTATCATAAATAATCTATAAAAAGCGACTTGTGTCAGCCCGTTCAACATAAAAAACATTCGCTTTATTGCCCTTTGGGTAAGGTCTTCAAAATAACATTGTAATAACAATAACAACATTAATATAGATATATCATGAATGATATATAAAAAGTGTCAGCCTGTTCAACATAAAAACCTTAATTCTTTTTTTCATTTAGGTAAGGTCTTCAAATTTCTCAGAGTTCTAAGGTTGAAATATAATGAATAAAGTCGAGAGACAGTGGCCCATTTGAATGGTTGAAAAATAATGAATAAAGTCGAGAGACAGTGACCCATTTGAATGGTTGAAAAATAATGAATAAAGTCGAGAGACAGTGACCCATTTGAATGGTTGAAAAATAATGAATAAAGTCGAGAGACAGTGACCCATTTGAATGGTTGAAAAACAATGAATAAAGTCGAGAGACAGTGACCCATTTGAATGGTTGAAAAACAATGAATAAAGTCGAGAGACAGTGACCAATTTGAATGATTGAAAAACACTGAATAAAGTCGAGAGCCAGTGACCAATTTGAATGATTGAAAAATAATGAATAAAGTCGAGAGACAGTGACCAATTTGAATGGTTGAAAAATAATGAATAAAGTCGAAAGCCAGTGACTAATTTGAATGCTTAGGGTTTTATCACAGCCCCCTCCCCCCTTCCCCCCCTCTCTCTCTCTCTCCCCCTCCCCCCCTCCCCCCCCCCTCTCCCACGCACGTCCAGCTGTCAAGCGTATCTGAACCATCTTGACAATTTGACTAACTGTCTGGACTCCGGAGTGGGTCGGGCAATGGAGTACATGCATAGTGGAGTAGAGCAGACAGATCATTTTTTATTCATTTATAAATTATCGAAAAAAAAAACCTGGGGTGATAGAATCTTGCCAATATGATTTCCAATTGTCTTTCTTCATGTAGAGTTGTTTGAGTAGATAGATCAGAAAAATTGGTAGAGGTATGATGGTAGAAATCTGATACGCTCTTCTAGTAATAGTAATTCATTTTATTAGTATTATTGTTAGTAATATTATTATTGATATTATTATTACTATTATCATTATTATTATTATTGTTGTTGTTATTATTATTATTATTATTATTATTATTATTATTATTATTATTATTATTATTACAATCTAAACTACAACCCTAGTAGGAAAAGCAGGATGCTATAAGCCCAAGGTTCCAACAGGGAAATATAGCCCAGTGAGAAAAGGAAATAAGGTAATAAACTACAATAGAAGTAATAAACAATCTAAAAATATATTTTAAGAACAGTAACAACATTAAATTAAATTCTTCATATATAAACTATAAAAACTTCATTTACGAGGAACTGTCGCCGCTGGTCGAAGAATATCTCGAAACTGTTTCGATGTCTTATGCGAAAATATAGAATTTTGATGTATTCGACGTAATTTTTTTTCTTTTTTTTCTTTTTTTTTCTTGTGTTTATTATTATTATTAGTATTGTTATTATTGTTATTATTATTGTTGTTGTTGTTGTTGTTAATAGGTAAACTACAACCCTATTTGAAAAGCAAGGTGATATAAGTCCAAGGGCTCCAACAGGGTAAAGTAACCCAGTGAGGAAAGGAAACAAGGAAATAAACAAACTAAAAGTGAAGTAATGAACAAGAAAAAAATACATAATATGGAGATAAATAGTAATGATAATGATAATAATAATAATAATATGGAGATAAAGCAAACTAAGTTCTTTTCTCTATTAGTTCGTCTACTATTTCCACGTTTTATATCATTTTCTCTATTACCTCGTCTACTGGTTTCACGTTTATAAACTGCTCTACTGTAGACTTATCTGAAGGCCATCGTTATTATTCATTTTAATTTCTGTTGATACATGAACTTTAAATGTCAAAGTTTTTATTTTTTTTTATGAAAAGATATTCCTAAAACAATCGTATTTACAGTATATCCAATGTCTTTTCTTTTATTTCTGATTTCCGTTTTGGAAATATATTTTGAAATAATGGTATTTACAGTATATCCCATGTCTTTTTATTTCTGAATGGAAATATATTTCTGAAAAAAAATCGTATTTATTGCATATTCAATGTCTTTCCTTTAATTTCATTTATGGAAATATATTCTTAAAATATCCTATTAACAGCATACCTCAAGAAATATATTTGTCAGCCATAAAAAATACCATTCCTAAAAAAAAAAAAAAAAAAAAAAAAAAAAAAAAAAAAAAAAAAAAAAAAAATTACTTCCAATCGATATTCCTAAATTTTACTTTAAATCGACTTGTCCCTTCTTTCATCTGCACCGCAACTGATTAAACGCCTCGTTGAGTCAACTTTCAGAATAATCTCGAACCATTAATCATGAGGTCCCCCAAGGACGTCCAAATTGTTGATGCTGTTGCAGATTCGTGCAAAAATGCGTTCGCTTGAAAACAAAACGGCGAGCCCGAAAAGGTATTGCAAAACCCGCGCTGAGAAGAACAGAGGTTCTGATAAGTCTAGCGCCATTGCATAATATATTATTGTAAACATGAGAATGGGGGTGACATCTGTTGGATCAATCGGAAGTTTTGTAGTTAACCAAGACTGTGTTAGGATTAGTAAAGTGTTAATTATTCTTCTTATTTCCTAATTGGGTTTCGATTTGTATCCAGGATATTTTAATTTAGTTATTGAAAGATCCATTGTAATTTTAAAAGGCGAAAGTTGATGAGTAATTTATAAAATTCTCATTATTTTCATGACGCCCCGGATGTGAATTTTCATTTTTTTTCGCTTTTTTGTTTTGTTTTGTGTGTAAAAGAAAAAATATTTCGTGATTATTTTCCGGTTTGTTTACTTTCTAGAATTGTATATTTATTCAAAATCAAAGCGTATGACGTGAATGAATAGTTGCCAACATTCCGTAAGCTTTATTTCATACAATTTTTATTATAATTACTATTATTATAGAAAACCCTAAATTTTTATATGTATTCCCAGGTGCAGGCTTATTTAGCAATATACATTTCTTAAAGAGATAGAAACATAGAGAAATAAATTTTATTAAAATATAAGAGAGAGAGAGAGAGAGAAACGGTAGAGAAAGAAAGTATATGAAGAAAATAAGCAAGATAATTGAAAGTAAATCTAGTTATAAGAATATGAGAGAGAGAGAGAGAGAGAGAGAGAGAGAGAGAGAGAGAGAGAAGGTGGGGAAGGAAAGTATATGAAAAGGAAAATAAACGAGAGAAAAAAAGAGTAAATCTGATTAGAAGAATAAGAGAGAGAGAGAGAGAGAGAGAGAGAGAGAGAGAGCGACGGTGGGGAAGGAAAATATGTGAAGAGGAAAATAAGCGAGAAAGAAAAGTAAATATGATTATAATTATATAAGAGAGAGAGAGAGAGAGAGAGAGAGAGAGAGAGAGAAGTGGGAAGGAAAGTATATGAAGAGGAAAATAAACGAGAGAAAGAAAAGTAAATTTGATTAGAAGAATATAAGAGAGAGAGAGAGAGAAGGTGAGGAAGGAAAGTATATGAAGAGGAAAATAAACGAGAGAAAAAAGAGTAAATCTGATTAGAAGAGAGAGAGAGAGAGAGAGAGAGAGAGAGAGAGAGGGTGGGGAAGGAAAATATGTGAAGAGGAAAATAAGCGAGAAAGAAAAGTAAATATGATTATAATTATATAAGAGAGAGAGAGAGAGAGAGAGAGAGAGAGAGAGAGAGAGAAGGTGGGGAAGGAAAGTATATGAAGAGGAAAATAAGCGAGAAAGAATAGTAAATATGATTATAATTATATAAAAGAGAGGAGAGAGAGAGAGAGAGAGAGAGAGAGAGAGAAGGTGGGGGAGGAAAGTATATGAAGAGGAAAATAAGCGAGAAAGAAAAGTAAATATGATTATAATTATATAAAAGAGAGAGAGAGAGAGAGAGAGAGAGAGAGAGAGAGAGGATGGGAAAGGAAAGTATATGAAGAGGAAAATAAATTGAGAGAAAGAAAAGTAGATTTGATTAGAAGAATATAAGAGAGAGAGAGAGAGAGAGAGAGAGAGAGAGAGAGAGAGGTGGGGAAGGAAAGTATATGAAGAGGAAAATAAGCGAGAAAGAAAAGTAAATATGATTATAATTATATAAAAAGAGAGAGAGAGAGAGAGAGAGAGAGAGAGAGAGAGAGACTCGGATAAAAGCAGGCAGTATAACATGAAGAAGTTGAAACAAGGGCGTCTGCTGGAGACTGCCTCTGTGTCTGGGAATCTCCTCCTAGGATTTTTGGGTACAAAGGATGGTGAGCGATAAGGACCCGAAACAAGAAAATTAAGGAGTCGATCAACCAATTAATCGCGGGGAGTAAATGACGTTTCTGTGTTTGATCGTGATTATGAGGCAAAAAAATCATCTCTAATTCCTGGGTCTGCGTTGCTTTTTCGGGGAGGGGGGAGGGCTTGTTGGGGTACAGGTGAGGTTGTGGGGTTAAATGGATAGGATTTCGGGGAAGTGGGGTTGTGGAGGTATGGGTGAGGTTTTAGGGGTGAAGGTTTTCCAGGGAAGTTGGGTTGTGAAGGTACTGGTGAGGTTGTAGGGATGAAGGTTTTCCAGGGAAATGGGGTTGTGGGGTATACGGGTGAGGTTGTGGGTGAACGAGATAGGATTTCGGGGAAGTGGGGTTGTAGGGGTATGGGTGAAGTTGTGGGGTGAAGTTGATAGTTTTTGGGGGAAGTGGGGTTGTTAGATACGGGTGAGGTTGTAGGGGTTAAATGGATAGGATTTCGGGGAAGTGGGGTTGTGGGAAATGGGTGAGGTTGTGGGGTAAAGGGTTTTCGGGGAAGTGGGGTTGTAGGGTTAAATGGATAGGATTTCGGGGAAGTGGGGTTGTGGGGAATGGGCGAGGTTGTAGAGGTGAAGGGTTTCCAGGGAAGTGGGGTTGTAGAGGTACGGGTGAGGTTGTAGAGGTGAAGGGTTTCCAGGGAAGTGGGGTTGTGGAGGTACGGGTGAGGTTGTAGAGGTGAAGGGTTTCCAGGGAAGTGGGGTTGTGGAGGTACGGGTGAGGTTGTAGAGGTGAAGGGTTTCAGGGAAGTTGGGTTGTGGAGGTACAGGTGAGGTTGTAGAGGTGAAGGGTTTCCAGGGAAGTGGGGTTGTGGAGGTACGGGTGAGGTTGTAGAGGTGAAGGGTTTCCAGGGAAGTGGGGTTGTGGAGGTACGGGTGAGGTTGTAGAGGTGAAGGGTTTCCAGGGAAGTGGGGTTGTGGAGGTACAGGTGAGGTTGTAGGGATGAAGTGTTTCCGGGGAAGTGGGGTTGGGGGTATACGGGTGAGGTTGTGGGTGAACGGGATAGGATTTCGGGGAAGTGGGGTTGTAGGGGGTATGGGTGAAGTTGTGGGGTGAAAGGGATAGGTTTCCAGGGAAGTGGGGTTGTCGTGAATGGATGAGGTTGTGGAGGTGATGTTGATAGTTTTTTGGGGGAGTGGGGTTGTTAGATACGGGTGAGGTTGTAGGGGTTAAATACATAGGTTTTCGGGGAAGGGGGTTGTGGGGTTATGGGTGAGATTGTGGGGGTAGGGGTTTGTGGGACTGTGTTTGATGTTGTGGTTATACGGATGAGGTTGTAATGGGGAAGGGTTGTGGTGTGGAGAATGGGTTTGTGGTTATATGGTTGAAGTTGTGGGGTACGAGTGGGGTGGGGGGGGGGGGTGAGGAGGACTGAGTTTTATGGAAGGGGGTTGTGGGATTATGGCAGAGGTTGTGATGGTACGGGTGAGGTTGTTGGGGGTAAGGGTTGTGATGTGGGGAAAGGTTGTGAAGTACTGGTGACGTTGTGAGGGTAAAGGGTTGAGGTGTGAGGTTATGGATGAGGTTGTAGATGTACGTGTGAGGTTGTGGGAGAAGGTGATACGTTGGTATCTCATTTCCAGGGATAATTGATAGTTCTATCTGGGTCTCGAAATTCTTTTCTTCTTTTAAACTATTCTTGGATGCTAAATATACCAGAAATGATCCAATACCATTGACCTTGACTTCTGCGACGACAGAAATTTTTGGATGCTAAATATACCTGAAATGGCATTAATGCCACTGACCTTGACATCTGCGACGTCAGATAAACTTACCAGAATGATACGGGATTATTGACCCTGCTGCTGTGGCGCTAGGAAAAAAAAACAATTAGTATAAAATGGGAATACTGGCCTATTCAATTGTAATGCCAGAAAAATATTTTTCGCTTATATAAGTCATCATTGTTCAGCGTGATAGGTATGACATCAGAGAAAATACATATGTAAAATACATATGTGAATTAAAAATATTATCAAAATTATCAAAATTTATTATAAAAAATATTAAGATTATTATTATCAAAAATAATAAAATTAACATTAGGAAAATTTAGAATTATTAAATTTATTAAAATTATTATTAAAATTATTAAATTTATTTCTATTGACATTGGTGGCTGTGACGCCAGATAATTGACAATCAAATTAACTCATAGTCATTAAGGAAAGTTTTTCTCTTGCTACTTTTTCTTCTTGTATTGAGCCTTAATGACTGACGCCCGGTCTAGATTCATCTATGCAAATCAGTTCTGAAATAACACGGTACCCCTGAAGACCTTGAGATGCCAGATAATTCAACACACGTGAATTACCAATCTCCAACAGATTTAGTAGATTTGAGAACAGTGCCCTCAGAAGGATATTGGGGGTTTAAAGGTTTAAAGGTTTAAAGGCCGCTCATGAATGGCAGAGGCAAGGGATAGTGACATTGCCCTATCAAGCAGGACAATGCCCTAGAGACAGACCATATATTATATGATCAGTGTCCCAAGCCTCCTCTCCAGGATATGATTAGAAATGAAACTGCACGAGATAACTCGTCATATGTGCATGAAATCATGGCGAGGGGTAGATGAAGATGGTTTGGGCATGCACTTCGAACTCCCCGAGAGAAATTAGTTCACCAAACGTTTAATTGGGCTCAACAAGGTACTAGAAGAGTTGGAAGACACAGACCTACATGGCTGTGAGCTATGAAGCGTGAATTTGGATATGATGAATGGAGAAGTATTGAATTGAAAGCTCAAGATAAAAATAACTTAGCGAAATCTAACAAAAGCCCTTTGCGTCAATAGCAGTAGGAATGGATGATGGTGATGATTATATATATATATATATATATGTATGTATATATATTTATATATATATATATATATATATACATATATATAATGTGTATATATATAAATGTATATATATATATATATATATGTATATATATATATGTATATTTATATATCTATATATATACATATATATATATGTATTATATATATATATATATATATATGTATATATATATGTATATTTATATATCTATATATATACATATAAATATATATGTATTATATATATATGTATATATATATATATATCTATATATATACATATATATATGTATATATATATATATATATGTATATATAAATATCTATATATATAACATATATATATATATATATATATACACACACACCACATATATATATATATATATATGAGTACAATAATGCCTTTAATCTTTAGAACACGAAAATCAATTTTAAGTACTATTATTTTGGAAGCAACATCAAATAACACATTATTATCTAAACAGGGACATTTGTAACAACTTGTCAAATCATCTATACAGATATTAACTTTCTTCTTTTTCTTCATTTCTTATAATATTGATATTTGTTTGTGCAAACAAGTTATCATTTATACCTAACATCTATCATTTCATCTCGATATCAAATATATGTTTTTTTTTTCTAATGGCAATCGTGTCCAGCAAAACCTCCATTTTCCTAATATATATTTTCGAGGTAGATATCAACCTGCTGCTACGGGCCAACCAAGGGAAAGGCCCGTGCCAACAACAAGTGTTGGCTTTAATACCCCAACAACAACAACAATCAACCTGCCCAGCTGACACCATTCGCAGTGTTGCCAGATGGGTAGTCTAAAAATCCCCCAAACAACCCCAAAAATCCCCTTTTCCACTAATCTATTTTCTTCTGATCATGTAGGCTGTATTAATATACAGTAGAAATTACTCTATATATTTCATATAAATGCAATTAAACTAATTGCAACAATATAAAGGTTTACTCATATTTGTTTCTTCTTAGAAATATATACAGAATATCCCAATCAATAACCCCAAATCTCTAAATCCAGGGATAAATCCCCATAACTGGCAACCCTAGCCATTCGTAAGATCTGATCTGATTAGCTGTCTCGATATTTCTGCGGAGCGAATTTCCCGCCATAAATAGCGACCTAATAGCACGGTCACTCCATCAAATGCAGTGCTGGCCATAATCCCTCTTAACGCTATCTCACCTACGGAGTTGTGCCTTCCATAAATAGAAGTTGTTGAAGGCATATCGCATACCCGAGCCAAAGGACTCCTTCGCCTTTTCATGTCTGAATTAACAGACATCTATCTCACAAGTGTAATGACGGGGGAAAACGGTCAATACACTGAAAACACATCTTTTTTTTCATATATGTTTGGTCTCCTAGGCATACTGTGTACCACCAGTCCTGTGCGGTTAATTCTTTTGGTTTATTTTTCCATATCATGTTTGCAGCAGGCGAAGAGCATCCAGATGCACGATAATGACTTCAAACGCACGCGGGGGAAAAAGGCGCTGACCGAACTACACCAGACCTCGAAAGAATTATCGATTGATAATGACCCTTATGACATAGGACGGGTAGGATCATTTTGGCGAGATTTCGGGTCACTCCACAATCTCCAGCGTTCATCTATCTTGCTCTTATATGGATGGGAGCAATCCACGACTCCGGGCGAAGGGGAGAGATACTTTATTAAGCAATAAAATAAGAGATGCGAGTTTGTTATGAGGCGAAATGATAATGTTTTAACAGGGTTGTAATTGGCCAAGACAAATGCTGAACCGATGAAGCAGGCCAAAAAGTGTTTTTTTATAGAGAGAGAGAGAGAGAGAGAGAGAGAGAGATGAGAGAGAGAGAGAGGGGGGGAAGGGAGTTAAGCAGGTAGTATTTTCCTGAAATTTTCTTTATAAAAACTAGAACTGTCTCTCATTTAATGAAAGCTCGGCTTATTTGGAAGGTTAAACGAGATAGAAGAACGATCAAGAACAGTGTCTTCATAGTGTTTACACACTGCACACAGCCCCATCAGATTCCCTCCGGAATTTTCTCTATAATTCCTCTCCAACTTATGGATCTGATATTGTACACATAGGTGCATTATTGGCCCTTGTGTTTTTTGTTTTTTTTCCTTCAAATTTTGGAGCTATCGAGATTAAGTTTTTTGGCTCGGCGAAAAAAAAATCGTTATTGACATATTTATAATATATAAGTTAACAGTGTATAAAATCCTGCTTTATTATTATTATTATTATTATTATTATTATTATTATTATTATTATTATTATTATTATTATTATTATTATTATTATTATTATTACTTGCTAAGCTACAACCCTCAAGCTGGAGAACTTTACCCCCAAGACAGTAGAAAACCATGGTACAGAGGCTATGGCATTACCCATGACTAGAGAAAAATGGTTTGATTTTGGAGTGTTTTTCTCCTAGAAGAGCTGCTTAATATAGCTAAAGAGTCTCTTCTACCCTTGCCAAGAGGAAAGTAGCCACTGAACAACTACATTGCAGTTGTTAACTCCTTTGGGGAAGAAGAATTGTTTGGTAATCTCAGTATCGTTACGTGTATGAGGACAGAGGAGAATGGGAATAGAATAGGCCAGACTATTGGGTGTATTTGTAAGCAAAGGAAAAAATTAGCCGTTATCAGAGAGACGGATTTAATGTAGTATTGTCTGGGCAGTCAAAGAACCCAATAACTCTCTAGCGGTAGTATCTCAACGAGTGGCTGGTGCCTTGGCCAATCTACTACCTTAGATTTTGAGTGATCAGAAACTCAAAATTTCTGTAAAAGTTTTCAGTGAGGTATTTTAATAACAAAGGGTTTCTCAATGTTACCATTGACAGAAACTCAAAATTTCTGTACAAGTTTTCAATGAGGGTATTATCATAACAAAGGGTTTCTAAATATTATTATTGACAAGAAACTCCAAATTTCTGTATAAGTTTTGAATTGGGGTTTCAATGGAGTATTATAATAACAGAGGGTTTCTAAATGTTATAATTGACAGAAAATCCAATTTTTGTACAAGTTTTCAATGGAGTATTATCATAACAAATGGTTTCTAAGTGTTACTATAAACAGAAAATCCAAATTTCTGTACAAGTTTTCTATGAGGTATTGGTTTCTAAATGTTACCATTGACAGAAACTCAAAATTTCCGTAAAAGTTTTCAATGGAGTTATATTAATAACAAAGGGTTTCTCAATGTTACCATTGACAGAAACTCAAAATATCTGTAAAAGTTTTCAAAGGAGATATTTTAATAACAAAGGGTTTCTCAGTGTTACCATTGACAGAAACTCAAAATATCTGTAAAAGTTTTCAAAGGAGGTATTTTAATAACAAAGGGTATCTAAGTGTTACCATTGACAGAAACTCAAATTCTCTGTATAAGTTTTCATTGGGGTATAACCATAGCAAATGGTTTCTAAATGTTACCATTGACAGAAAATCCAAATTGATATATAAGTTTTCGGTGAGGTATTTTGATAATGAAGGTTTTTTTAAATGTTACCACTTACAGAAACTCAAAATTTCTGTACAAGTTTTGTATGAGGTATTATAATAAAGGGTTTCTTAATGTTACCATTATCAGAAACTCCAAATTTCAATATAATTTTCCATGGGGGTTATTTTGATACATGGTTTCCATATTTGTTTTTGACGTTGTTAATAGTTTATATATGACATTTCTGTTTTGACGTTGTTACTTTTTTTTTGAATGATTTATTGTTAATTTGTTCTCTTCGTTTATTTATTTCCTTATTTCCTTTCCTCACTGGGCTATTTTTCCCTATTGGAGCCCCTGGGCTTATAGCATTTTGCTTTTCCAACTAGGGTTGTAGCTTGGATAATAATAATAATAATAATAATAATAATAATAATAATAATAATAATAATAATAATAATAATAATAATAAAATGTTATTCAAGAACCGGCAAGTCTCCTTCATTTGGTACATCAAGTTCAGTAAGAGAAGCGATTATCTGCTCAAAAGGTAAAAACATTTCCTCTTGTCATTGACGTTTTTTGCTATTACGGTTGCAAGTTGTTCTTTGAGATCACTCACAATTTACACGTGTTTCGATTTGTTCTTCGAGAATCCCTGTAATTTCAGTAAATTTCCTCCTCTTTAACGAGCTGGAAAAATTGCACTTTTAAGTTCTCGGTACTTCGCTTAGAACGCTTGATTGAAAATTTGAAAATAGCGATTTATGAGTTCCCAAAATGTCGGTGTTCAGTCCTGATTCACATCTCTGTCTCGGTACGAATAATTTTGGGGAGGGAGGACGTAAATGAAGGGGTCTGGATCATACGTTGTTTCAAGAACAATAATCGGTAGATATTTGTGTAAGAATAAACTTCGAAGTGATTGCCTCGATTTCAACTAAGAAATGCTACTATCACTACCACAACAGAGAGAGAGAGAGAGAGAGAGAGAGAGATGAGAGAGAGAGAGGGGGGGTAATTTATCTGCCTTTTCATTTTTGTAATGTCATATCTGCCTTCTAACTCCTGTAACTTCCACAGTATCTGTGTTGACAGTTGAACTAAGACGAGAGAGAGAGAGAGAGAGAGAGAGGAGAGAGAGAGAGAGAGAGATTACGTCTTTTTCATTCGAGGAATACTACTACTACTACAATGGAGAGAGAGAGAGAGAGGATTACGTCTATTTCATTCGAGGAATACTACTGCTACTATGAAGAGAGAGAGAGAGAGAGACAGAGAGAGAGAGAGAGAGAGAGAGGGAGAGAGATTGAGAGAGAGAGAGAGAGAATATGTCTATTTCATTCGAGGAATACTACTGCTACTTTGAAGAGAGAGAGAGAGGAGAGAGAGAGAGAGAGAGAGAGAGAGACTTTTATTTCAGTCCTTCAACTTCGCCACTTCTTTTTCACTATTGCAATTTCTGCTACATTTACACGCCTATAATTTTTGCTGCTCTATGTATTTTGGCTGGTTCGCTAACCCTACTTTTAAACTCTTCGAGGACTCGACGGACATTAGATAAAGCTTAGAATATTATACATCATAAATTCAAGAGGTTAAAAAGACTGCTCAGGAGCCTCAATAACTGCAATTATGAATGTTTTTATCATTTTTATTTAGTGGGGCGAGATCTCCTGTTACACATTTTCTTTGTTGGCAGTTGAACCGAGAGAGAGAGAGAGAGAGAGAGAGAGAGAGAGAGAGAGAGAATTACTTTGTTTTAACACACATTGATGTTTTTAAATTAAGGATCATTCGAGAAATACTACTGCTACTAGAGAGAGAGAGAGAGAGAGAGAGAGAGAGAGAGAGAGAATTACTTCGTTTTGACGCATATTGATGTTTTTAAATTAAGGATCTATGGCGGAGAGAGAGAGAGAGAGAGAGAGAGAGAGAATTACTTCGTTTTGACGCATATTGATGTTTTTAAATTAAGGATCTATGGCGGAGAGAGAGAGAGAGAGAGAGAGAGAGAGAATTACTTTCGTTTTGACGCATATTGATGTTTTTAAATTAAGGATCTATGGCGGAGAGAGAGAGAGAGAGAGAGAGAGAGAGAGAGAGAGAATTACTTCGTTTTGACGCATATTGATGTTTTTAAATTAAGGATCTATGGCGGAGAGAGAGAGAGAGAGAGAGAGAGAGAGAGAGAGAGAATTACTTCGTTTTGACGCATATTGATGTTTTTAAATTAAGGATCTATGGCGGAGAGAGAGAGAGAGAGAGAGAGAGAGAGAGAGAGAGAGAGAATTACTTCGTTTTGACGCATATTGATGTTTTTAAATTAAGGATCTATGGCGGAGAGAGAGAGAGAGAGGAGAGAGAGATTACGTCTATTTCATTCGAGGAATACTACTACTACTATGAAAAAAAGAGAGAGAGAGAGAGAGAGAGAGAGAGAGAGAGATTAGGTCTATTTCATTCGAGGAATACTACTGCTACTATGAAGAGAGAGAGAGAGAGAGAGAGAGAGAGAGAGAGAGACTTTTATTTCAGTCCTTCAACTTCGCCACTTCTTTTTCACTATTGCAAATTTCTGCTACATTTACACGCCTATAATTTTTGCTGCTCTATGTATTTTGGCTGGTTCGCTAACCCCTACTTTTAAACTCTTCGAGGACTCGACGGACATTAGATAAAGCTTAGAATATTATACATCATAAATTCAAGAGGTTAAAAAGACTGCTCAGGAGCCTCAATAACTGCAATTATGAATGTTTTTATCATTTTTATTTAGTAGGGCAAGATCTCCTGTTACACATTTTCTTTGTTGACAGTTGAACCGAGAGAGAGAGAGAGAGAGAGAGAGAGAGAGAGAGAGAGAGAGAGAATTACTTTGTTTTGACGCACATTGATGTTTTTAAATTAAGGATCTATGGAGAGAAAGAGAGAGAGAGAAAGAGAGAGAGAGAGAGAGAGAATTACTTCGTTTTGACGCACATTGATGTTTTTAAATTACAGACCTATGGAGAGAGAGAGAGAGAGAGAGAGAGAGAGAGAATTACTTCGTTTTGACGCACATTGATGTTTTTAAATTAAGGATCTATGGAGAGAGAGAGAGAGAGAGAGAGAGAGAGAGAGAGAGAATTACTTCGTTTTAACGTACATTGATGTTTTTAAATTACGGATCTATGGAGAGAGAGAGAGAGAGAGAGAGAGAGAGAGAGAATTACTTCGTTTTGACATACATTGATGTTTTTAAGTTAAGGATCATTAGAGAAATACTACTACTACTATGGAGAGAGAGAGAGAGAGAGAGAGAGAGAGAGAGAGAATTACTTCGTTTTAACGTACATTGATGTTTTTAAATTACGGATCTATGGAGAGAGAGAGAGAGAGAGAGAGAGAGAGAGAGAGAGAATTACTTTGTTTTGACATACATTGATGTTTTTCAGTTAAGGATCATTCGAGAAATACTACTACTACTATGGAGAGAGAGAGAGAGAGAGAGAGAGAGAGAGAGAGAGCATTCTACAACCATCCCATAAATTCACTCAGAAGTGACTTGCCCCCCTGGTGTGCATATCAAACAACGTATTTTTTATCTATGTTTTCGGTTAACTGCAACAGCCACCATTGGAGTAATCCTGCCTAATATCTACTGCTGGTTTGGTTATTCATCTTCAACCATCGCGATTGTACCGCCACGAGACCTCGGTTTAGATCTAACTTACTATTTTTACAGTGGCGTAAGTAATCTTATAATAATATATAAAGAGAGTTGTACAGATGATAAGGGCGTACATCTGATAGAGAGTCAGATACTCCACATGTCGTGGATAGTATTCGAGGAAAGATCATTTAGCCAAAAGATTAGCCGTCCTAGGGGACAAGACGCCATTCCTCTATGGTCTATTTGACTGTGTGTACTCAATGGGAGAATGACCATTATGCACACGCATAGTACACTCACAGTTGGAGACATTTTATCAAGGGATGCTGCAAAGCGAGATGATAATGGGGAATATTAGTGGCTGGTGAATAATGGGGGTTACTAGTGGCTGGTGAATAATGGGGAATATTAGTGGCTGGTGAATAATGGGAGATATTAGTGGCTGGTGAATTATGGGGAATATTAGTGGCTTATCAAATGAATTTACAGTGAATAGCGGAGTACTACAAGGGAATGTGTTGTCACCTATGTTGTTTATCCTCCTCATGTATTTTGTAATGCGTAGAACAATCAGAGATGGTGGAGAAGGATTGGACTGGATTGGTGATAGGAATTTAGCAGACCTAAAGTATGCTGATGATGCAGTCCTTGTAAGCAGAACACCACAGGATTGGCAATGCTTGCTTACCAGAAATATAATGAAATATCACACGAGGTTGGGCTGAAGATGAATAGAGGAAAGACAGAGATGATGAGAACGGAGTAAGCAATGGAAGATGAAATAACATTATAAGGAGAAAGGATTAATGAGGTAGAATCGTTTAAGTATTATGGAACTGTGATCTCCAATACAGGGTCTTTAGAATTTGAGTTTAGTGAAAGATTGAGAAAAAGCAAACCAGACAATGGCTAGGTTAAGTAAAATTTGGAAATCAAATCGCCTGAAATTACATGTAAAAACCAGACTATATATCAGTTTAGTGAGATCAGAGTTACTCTATGGACAAGTCATGGTATGACAATCTCCAAAAGATTTAGTAGAGTTGAGAACAAAGCCCTCAGAAGGATATAGGGAGTTAAATGGCAGGACAGAATTAGAAATGAAACTGTAAGAAAGATTACTCGAGTGCCATATATTGATGAGAACATGATGAGGGGTAGATGGAGATGGTTTGGGCATGCTCTTCGCACTCCCCAAGAGAGATTGGTTCACCATACGTTCAGCTGGGCTCCACAATATACTAGAAGAGTTGGAAGACAGGCCTACATAGCTGAGGACTATGAAGCGAGAAGTAGGAGATGATGAATGGAGAATTATTGAATTAAAAGCTCAAGATAGAGACGACTGGCGAAATCTAAACCGAGACCCTTTGCATCAATAGGCTTAGAAGATGATGGTGAAGAGAAATATCATCATCATCATCTCCTCCTGAGACAGTACTTCCTGTTTTACTGATGTAAATGTTCAGTACAAGAAGCCATTTTTTTTTTTTTTTTTTTTTTTTTTTTTCCAGGGCCGCCCTCAAGAAGTCCCGACGAGGTTTCGCGTTCCTTTTATTGAAAGATTTTTAAAAACGTTCGGTTTCTCTCGAAATGCCAAAAAGAATTTCTCGGTGGCTTTAACGCATTTTTACCTAATACTCGGAAGCCACCTGAAACTTGGGTGACATACCTTTTAACCCAATCTTTTAACTTACAAAAGGTTCTCTCTCTCTCTCTCTCTCTCTCTCTCTCTCTCTCTCAGTGAATTTAAGTGGATTTATCTCTATGTAAAATACTGTAGAAGACGAAGTTTTATTTTCAAAATTGAATTTTTTATCAAGACATCTGATCAGCAGCTAAACTGAATCTTATTTTTTTTTAGAGATTTCACTCTGTTTAAGATTTTCTCAGAATTGTTCATATATATATATATATATATATATATGTATATATATTTATATATATGTATATATATTTATATGTATATATTTAATATATATATATATATATATATATTTATATATAATATATATTTATATATATATTATATATATATTTATTTATATATATATTATATATATGTATATATATATATATATATATATATATTTATATATATTATATTATTTTCATCTGAAATTCTTTATCAAATTTATTGTGGTGTCTGTATTTTTTCAGGATCTAGTTTCGAAATTTAATTTACGTTTACTAGGGAACTGAGATTTATCAAAAAATACAAATAAACACTTGAATACTGTTCCTAAATATATATCACCACTACAGAGATACTATTGTAAATCAGCTGAAGTATAGTTTAGTACAGTATGGGACGAAAGGAGAGTTGGAAGAGGGGTAAATGTGAGAGGTTTGAAAAGAAAAAGAGAGTATTAGTATAGGATAGTATTTTTTATTATTATTATTATTATTATTATTGTTGTTGTTGTTGTTGTTGTTGTTGTGTTGTTGTTGGTGGTGG
>NC_090745.1:120269221-120282748 GCF_036898095.1 Palaemon carinicauda | reverse complement strand
CTCCTAGAAAACCCTTCCTCCTTTTCGATTCTTTCGCGCCAAATCTTTACGATTAATTTCCCGTCAATTCCAGACAAATTTGGAGTCATTTTTCTACCAATGCCTAGCAAATCTTTACGATTAATTTCCCGCCAATTCCAGACAAATTTTGAATCATTTTTTTACCAATGCCTAGCAAATCTTGACGATTAATTTCCCGTCAATTCCAGACAAATTTTGAGTCATTTTTCTACCAATGCCTAGCAAATCTTGACGATAATTTCCCGCCAATTCCAGACAAATTTTGAATCATTTTTTTACCAATGCCTAGCAAATCTTGACGATTAATTTCCCGTCAATTCCAGACAAATTTTGAGTCATTTTTCTACCAATGCCTAGCAAATCTTGACGATTAATTCCCACCAATTCCAGACAATTTTGAATCATTTTTCTACCAATGCCTAGCAAATCTTTACGATTAATTTCCCGCCAATTCCAGACAAATTTGGAATCATTTTTTTACCAATGCCTAGCAAATCTTGACGATTAATTTCCCGTCAATTCCAGACAAATTTTGAGTCATTTTTCTACCAATGCCTAGCAAATCTTGACGATTAATTTCCCGTCAATTCCAGACAAATTTTGAGTCATTTTTCTACCAATGCCTAGCAAATCTTTACGATTAATTTCCCACCAATTCCAGACAAATTTTGAATCATTTTTCTACCAATGCCTAGCAAATCTTTACGATTAATTTCCCGCCAATTCCAGACAAATTTTGAATCATTTTTTTACCAATGCCTAGCAAATCTTGACGATTAATTTCCCGTCAATTCCAGACAAATTTTGAGTCATTTTTCTACCAATGCCTAGCAAATCTTGACGATTAATTCCCGTCAATTCCAGACAAATTTTGAGTCATTTTTCTACCAATGCCTAGCAAATCTTTACGATTAATTTCCCGCCAATTCCAGACAAATTTTGTATAATTTTTTTACCAATGCCTAGCAAATCTTGACGATTAATTTCCCACCAATTCAAGACAAATTTGAATCATTTTTTTTACCAATGCCTAGCAAATCTTGACGATTAATTTCCCACCAATTCAAGACAAATTTTGAATCATTTTTTTTTACCAATGCCTAGCAAATCTTGACGATTAATTTCCCACCAATTCAAGACAAATTTTGAATCATTTTTTTTACCAATGCCTAGCAAATCTTGACGATTAATTTCCCACCAATTCCAGACAAATTTTGTATCATTTTTCCACCAATGCCTAGCAAATCTTACGATTAATTTCCCACCAATTCCAGACAAATTTTGTAAAATTTTTCCACCAATGCCTAGCAAATCTTTACGATTATTTCCCGCCAATTCCAGACAAATTTTGTATCATTTTTCCACCAATGCCTAGCAAATCTTTACGATTGATTTCCCCGCCAATTCCAGACAAATTTTGAGTCATTTTTCTACCAATGCCTAGCAAATCTTTACGATTAATTTCCGCCAATTCCAGACAAATTTTGTATCATTTTTCCACCAATGCCTAGCAAATCTTTACGATTAATTTCCCGCCAATTCCAGACAAATTTTGAGTCATTTTTCTACCAATGCCTAGCAAATCTTTACGATTAATTTCCGCCAATTCCAGACAAATTTTGTATCATTTTTCCACCAATGCCTAGCAAATCTTTACGATTAATTTCCCACCAATTCCAGACAAATTTTGTATCATTTTTCCACCAATGCCTAGCAAATCTTTACGATTAATTTCCCGCCAATTCCAGACAAATTTTGAGTCATTTTTCTACCAATGCCTAGCAAATCTTACGATTAATTTCCCACCAATTCCAGACAAATTTTGTATCATTTTTCTACCAATGCCTAGCAAATCTTTACGATTAATTTCCCACCCAATTCCAGACAAATTTTGTATCATTTTTCCACCAATGCCTAGCAAATCTTTACGATTAATTTCCCGACAATTCCATACAAATTTTGTATCATTTTTCCACCAATGCCTAGCAAATCTTTACGATTAATTTCCCACCAATTCCAGACAACATTTTGTATCATTTTTCCACCAATGCCTAGCAAATCTTTACGATTAATTTCCCGCCAATTCAGACAAATTTTGAGTCATTTTTCTACCAATGCCTAGCAAATCTTTACGATTAATTTCCCACCAATTCCAGACAAATTTTGTATCATTTTTCCACCAATGCCTAGCAAATCTTTACGATTAATTTCCCGCCAATTCCAGACAAATTTTGAGTCATTTTTCTACCAATGCCTAGCAAATCTTTACGATTAATTTCCCACCAATTCCAGACAAATTTTGTATCATTTTTCCACCAATGCCTAGCAAATCTTTACGATTAATTTCCCGCCAATTCCAGACAAATTTTGTATATTTTTCTACCAATGCCTAGCAAATCTTTACGATTAATTTCCCGCCAATTCCAGACAAATTTTGAGTCATTTTTCTACCAATGCCTAGCAAATCTTTACGATTAATTTCCCACCAATTCCAGACAAATTTTGTATCACTTTTCCACCAATGCCTAGCAAATCTTTACGATTAATTTCCCGCCAATTCCAGACAAATTTTGTATAATTTTTCTACCAATGTCTAGCAAATCTTTACGATTAATTTCCCGCCAATTCCAGACAAATTTTGTATAATTTTTCTACCAATGTCTAGCAAATCTTTACGATTAATTTCCCACCAATTCCAGACAAATTTTGTATAATTTTTCTACCATGTCTAGCAAATCTTTACGATTAATTTCCCGCCAATTCCAGACAAATTTTGTATAATTTTTTCTACCAATGTCTAGCAAATCTTTACGATTAATTTCCCACCAATTCCAGACAAATTTTGTATCACTTTTTCCACCAATGCCTAGCAAATCTTTACGATTAATTTCCCGCCAATTCCAGACAAATTTTGTATAATTTTTCTACCAATGTCTAGCAAATCTTTACGATTAATTTCCCACCAATTCCAGACAAATTTTGTATAATTTTTCTACCAATGTCTAGCAAATCTTTACGATTAATTTCCCGCCAATTCCAGACAATTTTGTATCATTTTTCCACCAATGCCTAGCAAATCTTTACGATTAATTTCCCACCAATTCCAGACAAATTTTGTATCACTTTTCCACCAATGCCTAGCAAATCTTTACGATTAATTTCCCGCCAATTCCAGACAAATTTTGTATAATTTTTCTACCAATGTCTAGCAAATCTTTACGATTAATTTCCCACCAATTCCAGACAAATTTTGTATAATTTTTCTACCAATGTCTAGCAAATCTTTACGATTAATTTCCCGCCAATTCCAGACAAATTTTGTATCATTTTTCCACCAATGCCTAGCAAATCTTTACGATTAATTTCCCGCCAATTCCAGACAAATTTTGTATAATTTTTCTACCAATGTCTAGCAAATCTTTACGATTAATTTCCCACCAATTCCAGACAAATTTTGTATAATTTTTCTACCAATGTCTAGCAAATCTTTACGATTAATTTCCCGCCAATTCCAGACAAATTTTGTATCATTTTTCCACCAATGCCTAGCAAATCTTTACGATTAATTTCCCACCAATTCCAGACAAATTTTGTATCACTTTTCCACCAATGCCTAGCAAATCTTTACGATTAATTTCCCGCCAATTCCAGACAAATTTTGTATAATTTTTCTACCAATGTCTAGCAAATCTTTACGATTAATTTCCCACCAATTCCAGACAAATTTTGTATAATTTTTCTACCAATGTCTAGCAAATCTTTACGATTAATTTCCGCCAATTCCAGACAAATTTTGTATCATTTTTCCACCAATGCCTAGCAAATCTTTACGATTAATTTCCCGCCAATTCCAGACAAATTTTGTATAATTTTTCTACCAATGTCTAGCAAATCTTTACGATTAATTTCCCACCAATTCCAGACAAATTTTGTATAATTTTTCTACCAATGTCTAGCAAATCTTTACGATTAATTTCCCGCCAATTCCAGACAAATTTTGTATAATTTTTCTACCAATGTCTAGCAAATCTTTACGATTAATTTCCCACCAATTCCAGACAAATTTTGTATCATTTTTCTACCAATGTCTAGCAAATCTTTACGATTAATTTCCCGCCAATTCCAGACAAATTTTGTATCATTTTTCTACCAATGTCTAGCAAATCTTTACGATTAATTTCCCACCAATTCCAGACAAATTTTGTATAATTTTTCTACCAATGCCTAGCAAATCTTTACGATTAATTTCCCGCCAATTCCAGACAAATTTTGTATAATTTTTCTACCAATGCCTAGCAAATCTTTACGATTAATTTCCCGCCAATTCCAGACAAATTTTGTATAATTTTTCTACCAATGCCTAGCAAATCTTTACGATTAATTTCCCGCCAATTCCAGACAAATTTTGTATAATTTTTCTACCAATGCCTAGCAAATCTTTACGATTAATTTCCCGCCAATTCCAGACAAATTTTGTATAATTTTTCTACCAATGCCTAGCAAATCTTTACGATTAATTTCCCGCCAATTCCAGACAAATTTTGTATCATTTTTCTACCAATGCCTAGCAAATCTTTACGATTAATTTCCCGCCAATTCCAGACAAATTTTGTATCATTTTTCCACCAATGCCTAGCAAATCTTTACGATTAATTTCCCGCCAATTCCAGACAAATTTTGTATCATTTTTCTACCAATGCCTAGCAAATCTTTACGATTAATTTCCCGCCAATTCCAGACAAATTTTGTATCATTTTTCTACCAATGCCTAGCAAATCTTTACGATTAATTTCCCACCAATTCCAGACAAATTTTGTATCATTTTTCTACCAATGCCTAGCAAATCTTTACGATTAATTTCCCACCAATTCCAGACAAATTTTGTATCATTTTTCTACCAATGCCTAGCAAATCTTTACGATTAATTTCCCACCAATTCCAGACAAATTTTGTATCATTTTTCTACCAATGCCTAGCAAATCTTTACGATTAATTTCCCACCAATTCCAGACAAATTTTGTATCATTTTTCCACCAATGCCTAGCAAATCTTTACGATTAATTTCCCACCAATTCCAGACAAATTTTGTATCATTTTTCTACCAATGCCTAGCAAATCTTTACGATTAATTTCCCACCAATTCCAGACAAATTTTGTATCATTTTTCCACCAATGCCTAGCAAATCTTTACGATTAATTTCCCACCAATTCCAGACAAATTTTGTATCATTTTTCCACCAATGCCTAGCAAATCTTTACGATTAATTTCCCACCAATTCCAGACAAATTTTGTATCATTTTTCCACCAATGCCTAGCAAATCTTTACGATTAATTTCCCGCCAATTCCAGACAAATTTTGTATCATTTTTCCACCAATGCCTAGCAAATCTTTACGATTAATTTCCCACCAATTCCAGACAAATTTTGTATCATTTTTCCACCAATGCCTAGCAAATCTTTACGATTAATTTCCCGCCAATTCCAGACAAATTTTGTATCATTTTTCTACCAATGTCTAGCAAATCTTTACGATTAATTTCCCGCCAATTCCAGACAAATTTTGTATCATTTTTCTACCAATGTCTAGCAAATCTTTACGATTAATTTCCCACCAATTCCAGACAAATTTTGTATCATTTTTCTACCAATGCCTAGCAAATCTTTACGATTAATTTCCCACCAATTCCAGACAAATTTTGTATCATTTTTCTACCAATGTCTAGCAAATCTTTACGATTAATTTCCCACCAATTCCAGACAAATTTTGTATAATTTTTCTACCAATGCCTAGCAAATCTTTACGATTAATTTCCCGCCAATTCCAGACAAATTTTGTATAATTTTTCTACCAATGCCTAGCAAATCTTTACGATTAATTTCCCGCCAATTCCAGACAAATTTTGTATAATTTTTCTACCAATGCCTAGCAAATCTTTACGATTAATTTCCCGCCAATTCCAGACAAATTTTGTATAATTTTTCTACCAATGCCTAGCAAATCTTTACGATTAATTTCCCGCCAATTCCAGACAAATTTTGTATAATTTTTCTACCAATGCCTAGCAAATCTTTACGATTAATTTCCCGCCAATTCCAGACAAATTTTGTATCATTTTTCCACCAATGCCTAGCAAATCTTTACGATTAATTTCCCGCCAATTCCAGACAAATTTTGTATAATTTTTCTACCAATGCCTAGCAAATCTTTACGATTAATTTCCCGCCAATTCCAGACAAATTTTGTATCATTTTTCCACCAATGCCTAGCAAATCTTTACGATTAATTTCCCACCAATTCCAGACAAATTTTGTATCATTTTTCTACCAATGCCTAGCAAATCTTTACGATTAATTTCCCACCAATTCCAGACAAATTTTGTATCATTTTTCTACCAATGCCTAGCAAATCTTTACGATTAATTTCCCGCCAATTCCAGACAAATTTTGTATCATTTTTCTACCAATGCCTAGCAAATCTTTACGATTAATTTCCCGCCAATTCCAGACAAATTTTGTATCATTTTTCTACCAATGCCTAGCAAATCTTTACGATTAATTTCCCACCAATTCCAGACAAATTTTGTATCATTTTTCTACCAATGCCTAGCAAATCTTTACGATTAATTTCCCACCAATTCCAGACAAATTTTGTATCATTTTTCTACCAATGCCTAGCAAATCTTTACGATTAATTTCCCACCAATTCCAGACAAATTTTGTATCATTTTTCTACCAATGCCTAGCAAATCTTTACGATTAATTTCCCACCAATTCCAGACAAATTTTGTATCATTTTTCTACCAATGCCTAGCAAATCTTTACGATTAATTTCCCACCAATTCCAGACAAATTTTGTATCATTTTTCCACCAATGCCTAGCAAATCTTTACGATTAATTTCCCACCAATTCCAGACAAATTTTGTATCATTTTTCCACCAATGCCTAGCAAATCTTTACGATTAATTTCCCACCAATTCCAGACAAATTTTGTATCATTTTTCTACCAATGCCTAGCAAATCTTTACGATTAATTTCCCACCAATTCCAGACAAATTTTGTATCATTTTTCCACCAATGCCTAGCAAATCTTTACGATTAATTTCCCACCAATTCCAGACAAATTTTGTATCATTTTTCTACCAATGCCTAGCAAATCTTTACGATTAATTTCCCACCAATTCCAGACAAATTTTGTATCATTTTTCTACCAATGCCTAGCAAATCTTTACGATTAATTTCCCACCAATTCCAGACAAATTTTGTATCATTTTTCTACCAATGCCTAGCAAATCTTTACGATTAATTTCCCACCAATTCCAGACAAATTTTGTATCATTTTTCCACCAATGCCTAGCAAATCTTTACGATTAATTTCCCACCAATTCCAGACAAATTTTGTATCATTTTTCCACCAATGCCTAGCAAATCTTTACGATTGATTTCCCGCCAATTCCAGACAAATTTTGAGTCATTTTTCTACCAATGCCTAGCAAATCTTTACGATTAATTTCCCACCAATTCCAGACAAATTTTGTATCATTTTTCCACCAATGCCTAGCAAATCTTTACGATTGATTTCCCGCCAATTCCAGACAAATTTTGAGTCATTTTTCTACCAATGCCTAGCAAATCTTTACGATTAATTTCCCACCAATTCCAGACAAATTTTGTATCATTTTTCCACCAATGCCTAGCAAATCTTTACGATTAATTTCCCACCAATTCCAGACAAATTTTGTATCATTTTTCCACCAATGCCTAGCAAATCTTTACGATTAATTTCCCACCAATTCCAGACAAATTTTGTATCATTTTTCCACCAATGCCTAGCAAATCTTTACGATTAATTTCCCGCCAATTCCAGACAAATTTTGAGTCATTTTTCTACCAATGCCTAGCAAATCTTTACGATTGATTTCCCGCCAATTCCAGACAAATTTTGAGTCATTTTTCTACCAATGCCTAGCAAATCTTTACGATTAATTTCCCGCCAATTCCAGACAAATTTTGTATAATTTTTCTACCAATGCCTAGCAAATCTTTACGATTATTTCCCGCCAATTCCAGACAAATTTTGAGTCATTTTTCTACCAATGCCTAGCAAATCTTTACGATTAATTTCCCGCCAATTCCAGACAAATTTTGTATAATTTTTCTACCAATGCCTAGCAAATCTTTACGATTATTTCCCGCCAATTCCAGACAAATTTTGAGTCATTTTTCTACCAATGCCTAGCAAATCTTTACGATTAATTTCCCGCCAATTCCAGACAAATTTTGTATAATTTTTCTACCAATGCCTAGCAAATCTTTACGATTAATTTCCCGCCAATTCCAGACAAATTTTGTATAATTTTTCTACCAATGCCTAGCAAATCTTTACGATTAATTTCCCGCCAATTCCAGACAAATTTTGAATCATTTTTCTACCAATGCCTAGCAAATCTTTACGATTAATTTCCCGCCAATTCCAGACAAATTTTGAATCATTTTTCTACCAATGCCTAGCAAATCTTTACGATTAATTTCCCGCCAATTCCAGACAAATTTTGAATCATTTTTCTACCAATGCCTAGCAAATCTTTACGATTAATTTCCCGCCAATTCCAGACAAATTTTGAATCATTTTTCTACCAATGCCTAGCAAATCTTTACGATTAATTTCCCGCATATTCAAGACAAATTTTGAATCATTTTTCTACCAATGCCTAGCAAATCTTTACGATTAATTTCCCGCATATTCAAGACAAATTTTGAATCATTTTTCTACCAATGCCTAGCAAATCTTTACGATTAATTTCCCGCCAATTCCAGACAAATTTTGAATCATTTTTCTACCAATGCCTAGCAAATCTTTACGATTAATTTCCCGCCAATTCCAGACAAATTTTGAATCATTTTTCTACCAATGCCTAGCAAATCTTTACGATTAATTTCCCGCCAATTCCAGACAAATTTTGAATCATTTTTCTACCAATGCCTAGCAAATCTTTACGATTAATTTCCCGCCAATTCCAGACAAATTTTGAATCATTTTTCTACCAATGCCTAGCAAATCTTTACGATTAATTTCCCGCCAATTCCAGACAAATTTTGAATCATTTTTCTACCAATGCCTAGCAAATCTTTACGATTAATTTCCCGCCAATTCCAGACAAATTTTGAATCATTTTTCTACCAATGCCTAGCAAATCTTTACGATTAATTTCCCGCCAATTCCAGACAAATTTTGAATCATTTTTCTACCAATGCCTAGCAAATCTTTACGATTAATTTCCCGCCAATTCCAGACAAATTTTGAATCATTTTTCTACCAATGCCTAGCAAATCTTTACGATTAATTTCCCGCCAATTCAAGACAAATTTTGAATCATTTTTCTACCAATGCCTAGCAAATCTTTACGATTAATTTCCCGCCAATTCAAGACAAATTTTGAATCATTTTTCTACCAATGCCTAGCAAATCTTTACGATTAATTTCCCGCCAATTCCAGACAAATTTTGAATCATTTTTCTACCAATGCCTAGCAAATCTTTACGATTAATTTCCCGCATATTCAAGACAAATTTTGAATCATTTTTCTACCAATGCCTAGCAAATCTTTACGATTAATTTCCCGCCAATTCCAGACAAATTTTGAATCATTTTTCTACCAATGCCTAGCAAATCTTTACGATTAATTTCCCGCATATTCAAGACAAATTTTGAATCATTTTTCTACCAATGCCTAGCAAATCTTTACGATTAATTTCCCGCCAATTCCAGACAAATTTTGAATCATTTTTCTACCAATGCCTAGCAAATCTTTACGATTAATTTCCCGCCAATTCCAGACAAATTTTGAATAATTTTCTTACCAATGGCTAGCAAATCTTTACGATTAATTTCCCGCCAATTCCAGACAAATTTTGAATCATTTTTCTACCAATGCCTAGCAAATCTTTACGATTAATTTCCCGCCAATTCCAAGACAAATTTTGAATAATTTTCTTACCAATGGCTAGCAAATCTTTACGATTAATTTCCCGCCAATTCCAGACAAATTTTGAATCATTTTTTTTACCAATGCCTAGCAAATCTTTACGATTAATTTCCCGCCAATTCCAAACAAATTTTGAGTAATTTTTTTACCAATGCCGTGCAATAATATAGGCAGATCATTTGGTATGTCACCCTTTCTCCTTTTCAAATCTTTCGGGCCATTTCCTGACAAATTTTGAGTAATTTTTCTACCAATGCCATGCAATATAAGTAGATCATTTGATATTTCCTGTCATATTTTCCTTCTTTGTCCAAACCTATATGAAATGTCACAAGACAATTGATAACATAATGACTCATTCAAGAGAGCAGCGGTCATTTGTGAATACGAAACGAATCAATCAAAGAAACAGACAGCCAGGGAGGACAAATGAGGGACCACCAGGAAAGGGAATTACCTCGTTAGGGTTCTCCCTACATATCAACACAAACAAACAAACACACACACACAAACACACCTGTAGAATAATACACTCCACTGGAGTGAGAGATACCCCCGTTGGGACCTATCCGTACCTGCTTCGAGAGAGAGAGAGAGAGAGAGAGAGAGAGAGAGAGAGAGAGAGAATTGCAGGATACCTATACAAAATTTCCTCTTCACTACGATAGATATCTTTGTCGAGATCCATCCATACCCCGAAAATGAGGCAATTATGAATATTCTCACCCTGCTGAAGTGAGAGAGAGAGAGAGAGAGAGAGAGAGAGAGAGAGGGAGAGAGAGAGAGAGAGAGAGAGAGAGAGAGAGAGAGAGAGAGAGAGAGAGAGAGAGAGAGAGAGAGAGAGAAGTCGTATACTTGACCGTGCAATAAATCATTCTGCTTCATGAATTTTACATTAGCTTCGTGGTCCCAAGACTCGCATAGATGGTCCGCCGTTGCCGTAATGCTGATGAAGGCATCGTGGAAGTTTATAATTCTTCCGGGGGGGGGGGGAAGGGGGGGAAAGGGGGGGGGGGGAGAAGGGGGGGGGAGAGAAGGGGGGGGGGAAGACCACAGATATAATACGAGCCCTTCGTCTAAAGTGTGTGAGTAGTGTGTATGTGAAAGGTGTATGTATTAACTACTACAATGTAATTGTTCAGTGGCTACTTTCCTCTTGGTAAGGGTAAAAGAGACTATAGTCCATTTCTTTTAGCGATACATATTTGCACCGACTCGCAGCGGTGCCCTTTTAGCTCGGAAAAGTTTCGTGATCGCTGTTTGGTTGGAATTATCTCGTCCAACCAATCAGCGATCCGGAAATTTTTCCGAGCTAAAAGGGCACCGCTGCGAGTCGGTGCAAATATGCATCGCTAAAACAAATGGACTATAAGTATGGTGAGCAGCTCTTCTAGAACACTCCAAAATCAAATCATTGTTCTCTAGTCTTGGGTAGTGCCATAGCCTCTGTACCATGGTCTTTCCACGGAATTGGGGTAGAGTTCTCTTGCTTGGGGGTATACTGGACCCAGTATTCTATCTTGTTTCTCTTATAGTTATTTTCAAGATTTGTCCTCATGTTATTTTCAAGTTTTTATAGTTTATATATGAAAGATTTATCTTAATATTACTATTGTTCTTAAACTTCTCTTTTAGCTTTTCCTTATTTCCGTTTCTCACTGAGCTATTTACCCTGTTGGAACCTTTGGGCTTATAGCATCCTGTTTTTCCAACTAGGGTTGTTGCTTAGCAAGTAATAACTCATTAATTAATTAAAAGGGATTTACTACCAATTCGTAAACTGGAAGGCAGGTGATGGTTTACATATATATATATATATATATATATATATATATATATATATATATATATATATATATATATATATATATATATATATATACATACATATATATATATATATATATATATATATATATATATATATATATATATATAGATAGATAGATAGATATATATATATATTATGAAACCCCATTACCGTCTTTCCTTGCGCTTTCTTGTTACAAGAGGAATGTTGGTTCTATAATAGCAAATTAAAAAAAAAAAAGAATGTTGCTCTCAAGATAAGGAATGATGCTCTTAAAATAGCAAATTAAAGAAAATGACATGCTCTTAAAATAGCAAGGTAAAAAAATTACTTGCTCTAAAAAAACAAATTAAAGAAAATTATTTGCTCTTAAAATAGCAAATTAAAGAAAATGACTTGCTCTTAAAATAGCAAATTAAAGAAAATGACTTGCTCTTAAAATAGCAAATTAAAGAAAATGACTTGCTTTTAAAATAGCAAATTAAAGAAAATGACTTGCTTTTAAAAATAGCAAATTAAAGAAAATGACTTGCTCTTAAAATAGCAAATTAAAGAAAATGACTTGCTTTTGAAATAAAGAAAAGTGCTATTAAAATAGTAAATTAAAGAAAATGACTTGCTCTTAAAATAGCAAGTTAAAGAAAACGACTTGCTCTAAAAATAAGGAAAAGTGCTCTTAAAATATCAAATTAAAGAAAATGACTTCCTCTTAAAATAGAAAATAAAAGAAAATAACTAGCTCTTAAAATAGCAAATTAAAGAAAATTACTTGCTCTTAAAATAGCAAATTAAAGAAATCGACTTGCTCTAAAAATAAGGAAAAGTGCTCTTAAAATATCAAATTAGAACAAAGTGTTGCTCTTAAAATAACAAATTAAAGAACATGACTTGCTCTTAAAATAGCAAATAAAAGAAAATAACTAGATCTTAAAATAGCAAATTAAAGAAAATGACTTGCTCTTAAAATAAGGAATGTTGCTCTTAAAACAGGAAATGAAATAAAATGTATTGCTCTTAAGATAACAAACATTGCTCTGGAAAATTAAAGAACATTAAGTATTGCTCTTTGAAAAAGGAATATGGCTTTTAAAACACCAAATAGAAAAAAAAATAAGTTTGCTCTTAAAATAAGAAATATTGGTTTTAAAAAGCAAATTAAAGAAAATGACTGTTGAGCTAAAATAAGGAATACTGCTATTGAAATATCAAATTAAAGAAAATAGACGATGCTCTTAAAATAAGGAATATTGCTCCTAAAATAGTAAATGAATGCAAACGAATATTGGTCTTAAAACAAAGAATATTGCTCTGAAAATAAGGAATGTTCCTCTTAAAATAAGGAATATTGCTCTTAAAATAAGGAATATTGCTCTTACAATAAGGAATATTGCTCTTACAATAAGGAATAATGCTCTAAAAATAAGGAATATTACTCTTAAAATAAGGATTATTGCTCTTAAAATAAGGAATATTCCTCTTAAAATAAGGAATATTACGCTCAAAATAGCAAATGAATGCAAATGAATATTGCTCTTAAAATAAGGAATATTCTCCTTAAAATAAGGCATATTGCTCTTTAAATATGGAATATTGCTCTTAAAATAAGGAATATTCTCCTTAAAATAAGGCATATTGCTCTTTAAATATGGAATATTGCTCCTAAAATAGCCAAAAATACAACAAAGAATATCAATGTTGCTCTTAAAATAAC
>NC_090745.1:120249221-120264221 GCF_036898095.1 Palaemon carinicauda | reverse complement strand
GGCGAGGTACCCCCAAAACCCAACCCATGGCAGGGTGAGGTACTCCTCCAAATCCAACCCATGGCAGGGCGAAATGCCCCCCAAACCAAACCTATGGCAGGGGCGAGGTATCCCCCAAACCCAACCCATGGCGGGGCGAGATATACCCCAAACCCAGCCCATGGCAGGGCGAGGTACATCCCCAAATCCAATCCATGGCAGGGCGAGATATCACCCAAATCCAACCCATGGCAGGATAAGGTACCCCCATACCCAACCCCTGGTAAGGCGAGGTATCTCCCAAACCCAACCCATGCCAGGGCGAGGTAACCCCCAAACCTAACCCATGCCAGGGCGAGGGTAACCCCCAACCTAACCCATGGCAGGGCGAGGTACCAGTAATAAACAGCCTCTCAGACAACCTGAATGACTCCAAACAAATCTATTCTGTCCCCATTGACCAATTTGAGTTTCTCATATTGATACTTCACATCAATTGTCTCCTTTTGCCTTTTTTAAGTCTGTGGGTAAAGACGCCTTTGTACTCTGTGTCTCGTGACAACGTAGGACAGGATTAAACAGAATAGCGTATCCTTTGGAACTTTTATTACGTTTTTTATATGAAATTTACATCCGTGTAAAAATCTTAATATTATAACAATGTAGAATGAATAGTGTTATTACTCTATTCATTAGCGAGAAAGAGAGAGAGAGAGAGAGAGAGAGGGAGAGAGAGAGGAGAGAGAGGAGAGAGAGAGAGAGAGAGAGAGAGAGAGAGAGAGAGAGCGAGAGAGTAGCGTTGAGTGATTTTACGTTACCTCTGAGCTTTTATTACGTTTCTAATATAAAATTTACCTCAATGTAAAATATATTATGGAAAGAATAACACAAATTCGACATTGGCCTCAGAGAGAGAGAGAGAGAGAGAGAGAAGCGTTTGAGTGATTCCTCGTCTCCTTTGCGGCTTTAATACATTCCTAATATGAAATTTACCTCTATATAAAATATATTAGGGTAAGAATAAAGAGAGAGAGAGAGAGAGAGAGAGAGAGAGAGAGAGAGAGATGCTGTTCAACTGCAAGCGACTGTAAACATCAGGTACATACCGTAGGTAAAGAATCCAAGGGATAACCTACCAAGGCCAGCAAATCACAACCCGAGCCATGTTATAGCCAACAACAACATACCACCACGATTTAAAAGGAGGTTGGTACGAGCAAGGAGTTCATTCAGCTCGAGTGTATAGAGAGAGAGAGAGATGAGAGAGAGAGAGAGAGAGAGAGAGAGAGAGAGAGAGAGAGAGAGAGAGAGAGAGAGAGAATAAAGGTAATATTTCGGCACAGTCCCACCCAGTGCCATTAGCAAAAACCATTAGACTCTATCGAAATATTACCGAAATCTAATGGTTTTTGCCACGCCGTGAGCTCGCTTCGCTCGCGAAAAAAGAAAAACATCAAGCGATAATGACGCTGGGTGGGACTCTACCGAAATATTACCGCAACAACATTCCACCACGATTTAAAAGGAGGTTGGTACGAGCAAGGAGTTCATTCAGCTCGAGTGTATAAAGAGAGAGAATATAGGTGATATTTCGGCTGAGTCCCATCCAGTGCCATTAGCAAAAACCATTAGATTCTATCGAAATATTACAGAAATATAATGGTTTTTGCCACGCCATGCGCTCGCTTCGCTCGCGAAAAATGAACATCAAGCTCCTATGTATTAACAAGCGATACTAGCGCTGGGTGGGACTCTACCGAAATATTACCGCAACAACATACCACCACGATTATAAAGGCAGTTGATACGAGTAAGGAGTTCATTCAGTTCATGCGTAAAAGAGAGAAAGAAAGAAATAAAGAAGAAAATATACTACTCGGCCGCCGTCCCACTATAGCCCGTTGCGACTCATGTTTTATTCATGACCCAACGCTTGTCCACTTTCGTAAGACAGTTACTCGTGGAGGCTGTTAATCCTCCGGTAATTGCTATCACATGTAACGATTACAATTGCCAATTACCGATGCGATGTCGCATTCGCCATGCAAAGACGCGCCGTGCATTTCTAAAGACCAGCTTTAAGTGCAAACTGACGCTTGCCAAGTCATTCGCAATTCCTGCCCCGATTGTCTAAACCCGGCAATTAGCGGGGAAACGAATAAATGAGTTTGCAGAAGGCATTAGAAATTATGCAATTCGTTGCTATAAGGATCGGCTCTGAATAGCTATAGGATCAGTTAAAACTCCTGAAATAAACTCTTGCTTTAGGGTACACTCGAGCACACTAATCTATCTTATTTCTCTTCCTCTTCTTACTTTTTTTTTTAGTTTATATATGATATATTTGTTTTAATGTTATCATTCCTAAACTTTTCTTGTAGTATATTTCCTTATTTCCTTTCCTCACTGAGTTAGTTTTCCCTGTTGGAGCCCTTGGAATTATAGCATCCTGCTTTTCCATCTAGGGTTGTGGCTTAGCAAGTAGTAGTAGTAGTAGTAGTTGTAATACTAATAATAATAATAATAATAATAATAATAATAATAATAATAATAATAATGGTTGTGGAAGGAGACACTGTCTAAGGAATTAACTCTGATTGTGGAGGTTTTTTTTTTTCCTTTCTTAAAATTCTTTTACTTCTTTCTCAGTTATCCCTACAGTAAGGGGGTCGGTTGCCTGATGCACCCTCTCCAATGCTTTCTATCAAAAGCCATCCTTTGCCACCAAAGAAATTATGATAGGAAATAACCTCTGAATGGCTGTGGAAGCAGTGACACTGTCTAAGAGATTAACTCTGATCAGTTGTGCAATTTTTTTTCTTTATAATTCTTCTTCTTTCCCACAGTTATCCATACACCAAGGGGTCGATTGCCTAATGCATCCTCACCAATGCCTTCCACCAAAGGCATCCTCTTCCACGAAACCTCTTCTCTCCATATCATCCTTCACCTTATCTCACCTTCTAATTCGCTACCTCCATCTCGATCTTCTCCCTCTAATAGGTTCTTTCTTATTATTATTATTATTATTATTATTATTATTATTATTATTATTACTATAATAATTATTGTTGTTGTTGTTGTTGTAGTTGTTTTTGTTGTTGTTGTTGTTGTCATTACTTGCTAAGCTACAACTTTAGTTGGAAAAGCAGGATGCTATAAGCCCAAGGATTCCATCAGTGAAAATAGCCCAGTGAAGAAAGGAAATAAGGAAATAAACTACAAGAGAAGTTTAAGAACAATAATATTAGAATAAATCTTTAATATATAAATATAAAAACTTCAAAATAACAAGAGTAAGAGAAACAAAATAGAATAATGGAAAAGACTAGAAATTGTGAATTGTTTATCAAAACACAAGCACCAAAACAGAATAGTTAATACAATATTTTTCACATGGAAATCAATTAAACAAAAATAACACTCACCATACAACACACAGGTATGCATAATTACTTCATTTACATACTCGTTGGCAATCAGGTGTAACATTGTACATAATTTACATATTTACATGTGCTACTGAGCATAACTCAGACTTCTTACGCATAAGGAAGATAAAGATAAAATAAACTGAATTAGGAGGAAAATATATATTGTAAAGATATATAGATAAAAAATCGAAACGCATCAAATACATAAAGCTTTGATTAAAATTATATATATATATATATATACAGTATATATATATATATATATATATGTGTGTGTGTGTAAAAATCACAGGAAAACGTGATGCTCAGATGCAGAAGAACCACAGGGAAAATGAAAATACGAAATATAAGATTAAGTCCTGACTAGTTTCGTGATACTTCTTCAGAGGACTGAAGAAGTATCACGAAACTAGTCAGGACTTAATCTTATATTTCGGATTTTCATTTTCCCTGTGGTTCTTCTGCAAAAAAAAAAAAAAATATATATATATATATATATATATATATATATCTGAAACTACTATATATGAGGAAGTATATATCTTACAAAAATAAAAATTTAAAAAAATACGAAAAAATTATCAAATTCATACACGTTTGATTGAAAAATATATAACTTAAACTGAATTAGAAGACGAAGAATAAAAATAAATATAAAAAATGTGAAAAAACAACTTAAATTCACGTAAATTAAAACTAATTTTAAATAACTGAATTTTCTTGCAAAAAATAAACAAAAGAAAATGCGAGAAAACTAAATTCACACAGCTTTGATTGAATAATTTATATATATATATATATACAGTATATATATATATATATACATATATATATATGTATACATACATATATATATATATATATATACATATATATATATATATTTATATATATATATATATATATATTTATATATATATATATATACAGTATATATATATATATATATACTGTATATATATATATATATATATACATATATATATATGTATATATACATATATATATATATACATATATATATATATATTTATATATATATATATACAGTATATATATATATATATATATACTGTATATATATATATAAATATATATATATATATATATATATATCTATATCTATATAACTGAACAAACAAATGAATAGACAAAAGTGTCAGTAGCAGCTTCAAGCACGTTAGCTTCTGCTGTGAGAAACCCCACAACTTATGGAAACTTCCTGGTCTTCCATCACACTGCTCCCCCCCCCCTTTCCCCCCCCCCCTAAAACCCCCCCTCCCCCCTTCTTTTGCTGCTATTAACTGCTGCTACTTCCCAACGCTCTGCTACTACTACTATTAATACTACTACAACTACATTTCTAGTAATATTTACTGCTATCACATCACAAACCCTCACATCACCAGTCCTGTTTTTAATTTACTGACAAAGAATTGCATTTTTATAGGTACAACAACAACAATAACAGCAACAACAACAATAACAACAACAACTACTACTACTACTACTACTACTACTACTACAACTACTACTACCACCACTGCATTTCTAGTAATATTTACTGCTATCACATCACAAACCCTCACATCACCAGTCCTGTTTTTAATTTGCTGACAAAGAATTGCATTTTTATAGAAACAATAACAACAACAACAACAACAACAACTACTACTACTACTACTACTACTATTGCATTTTTAGTAATATTCACTGCTATTACCAACCTGACATCACCGGTCCTGTTTTTAATTTGTTGCCAAAGAATTGCATTTTTTAGATACTACATACAACAACAACAACAACAACAAACAACATCAGCAACAAAAACAACTACAACAGCAGCAACAACAACAACAACTACTACTACTACCACCACGGCATTTCTAGTAATATTTACTGCTATCACCAACCCTCCCATCATCGGTCCTGTTTTTAATTTACTGACAAAGAATTGCATTTTTTTAGATACTACATACAACAACAACAACAACAACAACAACAACTACTACTACTACTACTACTACTACTACTACTGCATTTCTAGAAATATTTTTTGCTATCACCTACCCTCAAATCAGCAATCCTATTTTTAATTTAGCCTACTGCCAAAGAAATAAATTTTCTTATAGATACTACGTACATCAACAACTACTACTACTACTACTACTACTACTACTACTACTACTGTTAATGTTGTTATTATTATCTTTTTTATTAATTGAGCTACCTAAAATGTCCCATTTCATACTTCTTCAGATACTACTAATTTTCCTACAAATTCGATCCTGACTTAAAATAATATGATCCATTACCTTCAAAAATTGCAAGCAAAAAAATTCAGCAATGTTTTAAAAAAATCTAAGGCAATAATGTCTTTGCATGAAAGCGGTGTTTTTGTGTGTTTTTTTTTGTGTTTGTGTGCGCTGTTTTGGATGTATAAATCTAAGGCAATACTGTCTTTGCATGAAAGCGGCGTGTTTCTGTGTGTTTGTGTGCGCTGTTTTGGATATATAAATCTAAGGCAATACTGTCTTTGCATGAAAGCGGCGTGTTTCTGTGTGTTTGTGTGCGCTGTTTTGGATATATAAATCTAAGGCAATACTGTCTTTGCATGAAAGCGGCGTGTTTCTGTGTGTTTGTGTGCGCTGTTTTGGATATATAAATCTAAGGCAATACTGTCTTTGCATGAAAGCGGGCGTGTTTCTGTGTGTTTGTGTGCGCTGTTTTGGATATATAAATCTAAGGCAATACTGTCTTTGCATGAAAGCGGCGTGTTTCTGTGTGTTTGTGTGCGCTGTTTTGGATATATAAATCTAAGGCAATACTGTCTTTGCATGAAAGCGGCGTGTTTCTGTGTGTTTGTGTGCGCTGTTTTGGATATATAAATCTAAGGCAATACTGTCTTTGCATGAAAGCGGCGTGTTTCTGTGTGTTTGTGTGCGCTGTTTTGGATATATAAATCTAAGGCAATACTGTCTTTGCATGAAAGCGGCGTGTTTCTGTGTGTTTGTGTGCGCTGTTTTGGATATATAAATCTAAGGCAATACTGTCTTTGCATGAAAGCGGCGTGTTTCTGTGTGTTTGTGTGCGCTGTTTTGGATATATAAATCTAAGGCAATACTGTCTTTGCATGAAAGCGGCGTGTTTCTGTGTGTTTGTGTGCGCTGTTTTGGATATATAAATCTAAGGCAATACTGTCTTTGCATGAAAGCGGCGTGTTTCTGTGTGTTTGTGTGCGCTGTTTTGGATATATAAATCTAAGGCAATACTGTCTTTGCATGAAAGCGGCGTGTTTCTGTGTGTTTGTGTGCGCTGTTTTGGATATATAAATCTAAGGCAATACTGTCTTTGCATGAAAGCGGCGTGTTTCTGTGTGTTTGTGTGCGCTGTTTTGGATATATAAATCTAAGGCAATACTGTCTTTGCATGAAAGCGGCGTGTTTCTGTGTGTTTGTGTGCGCTGTTTTGGATATATAAATCTAAGGCAATACTGTCTTTGCATGAAAGCGGCGTGTTTCTGTGTGTTTGTGTGCGCTGTTTTGGATATATAAATCTAAGGCAATACTGTCTTTGCATGAAAGCGGCGTGTTTCTGTGTGTTTGTGTGCGCTGTTTTGGATATATAAATCTAAGGCAATACTGTCTTTGCATGAAAGCGGCGTGTTTCTGTGTGTTTGTGTGCGCTGTTTTGGATATATAAATCTAAGGCAATACTGTCTTTGCATGAAAGCGGCGTGTTTCTGTGTGTTTGTGTGCGCTGTTTTGGATATATAAATCTAAGGCAATACTGTCTTTGCATGAAAGCGGCGTGTTTCTGTGTGTTTGTGTGCGCTGTTTTGGATATATAAATCTAAGGCAATACTGTCTTTGCATGAAAGCGGCGTGTTTCTGTGTGTTTGTGTGCGCTGTTTTGGATATATAAATCTAAGGCAATACTGTCTTTGCATGAAAGCGGCGTGTTTCTGTGTGTTTGTGTGCGCTGTTTTGGATATATAAATCTAAGGCAATACTGTCTTTGCATGAAAGTGGTGTGTTTCTGTGTTTGTGTGCGCTGTTTTGGATATATAAATCTAAGGCAATACTGTCTTTGCATGAAAGCGGCGTGTTTCTGTGTGTTTGTGTGCGCTGTTTTGGATATATAAATCTAAGGCAATACTGTCTTTGCATGAAAGCGGCGTGTTTCTGTGTGTTTGTGTGCGCTGTTTTGGATATATAAATCTAAGGCAATACTGTCTTTGCATGAAAGTGGTGTGTTTCTGTGTTTGTGTGCGCTGTTTTGGATATATAAATCTAAGGCAATACTGTCTTTTCATGAAAGCGGCGTGTTTCTGTGTGTTTGTGTGCGCTGTTTTGGATATATAAATCTAAGGCAATACTGTCTTTGCATGAAAGTGGTGTGTTTCTGTGTTTGTGTGCGCTGTTTTGGATATATAAATCTAAGGCAATACTGTCTTTGCATGAAAGTGGTGTGTTTCTGTGTTTGTGTGCGCTGTTTTGGATATATAAATCTAAGGCAATACTGTCTACATGAAAGCGGCGTGTTTCTGTGTGTTTGTGTGCGCTGTTTTTGGATATATAAATCTAAGGCAATACTGTCTTTGCATGAAAGCGGCGTGTTTCTGTGTGTTTGTGTGCGCTGTTTTGGATATATAAATCTAAGGCAATACTGTCTTTTCATGAAAGCGGCGTGTTTCTGTGTGTTTGTGTGCGCTGTTTTGGATATATAAATCTAAGGCAATACTGTCTTTGCATGAAAGCGGCGTGTTTGTGTGTGTTTGTGTGCGCTGTTTTGGATATATAAATCTAAGGCAATACTGTCTTTGCATGAAAGTGGTGTGTTTCTGTGTTTGTGTGCGCTGTTTTGGATATATAAATCTAAGGCAATACTGTCTTTGCATGAAAGCGGCGTGTTTCTGTGTGTTTGTGTGCGCTGTTTTGGATATATAAATCTAAGGCAATACTGTCTTTGCATGAAAGTGGTGTGTTTCTGTGTTTGTGTGCGCTGTTTTGGATATATAAATCTAAGGCAATACTGTCTTTGCATGAAAGCGGCGTGTTTCTGTGTGTTTGTGTGCGCTGTTTTGGATATATAAATCTAAGGCAATACTGTCTTTTCATGAAAGCGGCGTGTTTCTGTGTGTTTGTGTGCGCTGTTTTGGATATATAAATCTAAGGCAATACTGTCTTTGCATGAAAGCGGCGTGTTTGTGTGTGTTTGTGTGCGCTGTTTTGGATATATAAATCTAAGGCAATACTGTCTTTGCATGAAAGTGGTGTGTTTCTGTGTTTGTGTGCGCTGTTTTGGATATATAAATCTAAGGCAATACTGTCTTTGCATGAAAGTGGTGTGTTTCTGTGTTTGTGTGCACTGTTTTAGATATATAAATCGACTAGGTACAAGATGCTATCGAACAAATAAATTCTGTCGGAGATGTACTTTAGAAGAGAAATCCATTATATGAATCTTTTTATAAAATCTTGATATTAAGAAAAAATTATTGTTAATCATAGTCCATTTCTTTTAGCGAGTCATATTTGCACCGACTCGCAGCGGTTCCCTTTTAGCTCGGAAAAGTTTCCTGATCGCTGATTGGTTGGACAAGATAATTCTAACCAATCAGCGATCAGGAAACTTTTCCGAGCTAAAAGGGCACCGCTGCGAGTCGGTGCAAATATGCATCGCTAAAAGAAATGGACTATAGTGTATTTCAACCAAATGGACTACATTCCATCTCGAAATGTCAGCTGCAACAACTTATAAACCTATTAAATTACGAATTTGTCTGATTTCTTTCTTTAAACACTTTTATCTCATGAATGCAGGGCATGTACTTGGAGGCTAGGAGTAAAATGTTTATTGCCATTTTAAGGGGCCAAAATTCTTCCCAAAAATAGTGCTTGTAATTTTAAGGCGACGAATCCTTCTCAAAAATAGTTCTTGTAATTTTGGGGGTCAAAATCCTTCCCAAAATATTACTCGTAATTTTAGGGCTCCAAATTCTCCTAAAAGTTTTTTCTCGTAATTCTAAGGGGTCAAACATTTTTCAAAAATTTTTTTTCGTAATTCTTAGGAGCCAAACTCCATCTAAAAATGTTTCTCATAATTTTAACTGGCCAAAATCCTTCTCAATAATCTTAATCGTAATTTAAAGGGCCCAAATTCCTTTTCAAAAATGTTTCTCGTAATTCCAAGGGGTTTAAACATTTCTCAAATAATGTTTTTCGTAATTTAAAGGAGCCAAACTCCATCTAAAAATGTTTCTCATAATTTTAACTGGCCAAAATCCTTATCAATAAAGTTTTTCGTAATTTTAAGAAGCCAAACTCCATCTAAAAATGTTTCTCATAATTTTAATTGGCCAAAATCCTTCCCAATAATGTTTCTCGTAATTTTAAGTGGCCAAAATCCTTCTCAAAAATGTTTCTCGTGATTCCAAAGACTAAAAAAAATTCTCAAAAAATGTTTTTCGTAAATTTAAGAAGCCAAACTCCATCTAAAAATGTTTCTCATAATTCTAACTAGCCAAAATCCTTTTCAATAATGTTTCTCGTAATTTTAAGTGGCCAAAATTCTTTTCATAAATGTTTCTCGTAATTCTAAAGAGTAAACAAATTTCTCAAAAAATGTTTTTCGTAATTTTAAGTATCCAAACTCCATCCAAAAATGTTTCTCATAATTCTAACTAGCCAAAATCCTTCTCAATAATGTTTCTCGTAATTTTAAGGGGTCAAAATCCTTTTCATAAATGTTTCTCGTAATTCTAAAGAGTAAACAAATTTCTCAAAAAATGTTTTTCGTAATTTTAAGTATCCAAACTCCATCCAAAAATGTTTCTCATAATTCTAACTAGCCAAAATCCTTCTCAAAAATGTTTCTCGTAATTTTAAGTGGCCAAAATCCTTCTCAAACCAAAGATCTCCCTCGAATCGACGACTGTCGCAACATCAAAATCGCTTCCTGGCATTCGGACGAGAGGCGTTAACCCCAAACTTTCGATTAAATTATAATACGACACATGTTGACATTTCATCGCTTCCTATGTAAATGTACATTTGCCTTTTCCCCATCTGACATTTAAAAATGTTTTCCTTTTTAAAAGTTAATCGTTCCTACGTCATTGCTGACATTTTGGAGATAGGAAGGTAATTATTTTAGAAGACGATTTTTACAATAATTATTATAATTTAAAACAATCATTGTTCATTTTGTTGAGTCGAATAGGAAATTTGTTTACACAGATTCCAATTAATATTTTCTGTTAATCCAGACAAAAAAAACCGCATTATCCCATTATGTGTGTATATATATATATATATATATGTATATATATATGTATATATATATGTATGTATATATATGTATATATATATATATTTATATATATATATATATATATATATATATTTAACACCTCAGCTGTAACTAGTCCCCTGCAGGACAAAGGCCTCATAACAGAATGGGTTTCTAAAGATTGGCGAAGAAGCAGGGGAAGGAAGAAAAAACAATGGATTTACGAGCTAAGAAAACTTATGGGTACAGACTACCGTAGAAGGACCTGATATATAAATACAATATATATATATAATATATATATATATATATATATATATATCCAAATAAGCCATATATATTTTTGATATATTAATGTCTGGATTCTCTTAACGACCTCGGGATCAGAGCCCCAGGCGAAATCACACAAAGACAAGAGCTTGGCTCCGGCCGGGAATCGAACCCTGGTCGGCAAGCTTATATAGACAGTGACTAACCCACTTGGCCAAGTGGGTTAGTCACTGTCTATTTAAGCTTGCCGACCAGGGTTCGATTCCCGGCCGGAGCCAAGCTCTTGTCTTTGTGTGATTTCGCCTGGGGCTCTGATCCCGAGGTCGTTAAGAGAATCCAGACATTAATATATCAAAAATATATATGGCTTATTTGAATATGAAAAAACACGTAAAAATGTGCAAAAATTTATCATATATATATATATTCATTTCATTGACGTCAGTTATTTACATTTGCAATTGCCTTCATCCATAATAAATCTCTGCAATATATAGAAATTTGCTCAACAGCCCTTTCACGCAATCCTATCTTAACTTGCATAAACAATACACATTATTCAAAACTAATACAAATGATATTCATATAAGATATAGGAAATTATCAGAGTAAAATTTAAAATCTATAATACTTAAAAAAGAATAAAAATCAATAAAAACCCAGATAAGTGTTAAAAAAAATCTAAAAGATGGAGAAAAAAAAAAGACTAACGCCGTGAGAGACGAGACTGAGTCACACGACACTGGAAGAGGAGAGGATTTACAAGAGGTTGGCGTGGAGAGAGAGAGAGAGAGAGAGAGAGAGAGAGAGGTGGTTTGGCTGCTTCTCCAAATTTCGGTAAAATTATGTCCTTAATGTTGGGTGTGCTTATGTGTAGTTGTGTGTGTGTGAGAGAGAGAGAGAGAGAGAGAGAGAGAGAGAGAGGTGGTTTGGCTGCTTCTCCAAATTTCGGTAAAATTATGTCCTTAATGCTGGTGTCCTTATGTGTAGTTGTGTGTGTGTGTGTGTGAGAGAGAGAGAGTGAGAGAGAGAGAGAGAGAGAGAGAGAGAAGTGGTTTGGCTGCTTCTCCAAATTTCGGTAAAATTATGTCCTTAATGCTGGTGTCCTTATGTGTAGTTGTGTGTGTGTGTGTGTGTGTGTGTGAGAGAGAGAGAGAGAGAGAGAGAGAGAGAGAGAGAGGTGGTTTGGCTGCTTCTCCAAATTTCGGTAAAATTATTTCCTTAATGCTGATGTGCTTGTGTAGTTGTCTGTGTGTGAGAGAGAGAGAGAGAGAGAGAGAGAGAGAGAGAGAAGTGGTTTGGCTGCTTCTCCAAATTTCGGTGAAATTATGTCCTTAATGCTGGTGTCCCTATGTGTAGTTGTCTGTGTGTGTGTGTGTGTGTGAGAGAGAGAGAGAGAGAGAGAGAGAGAGAGAGAGAGAGAAGTGGTTTGGCTGCTTCTCCAAATTTCGGTAAAATTATGTCCTTAATGTTGGTGTGCTTATGTGTAGTTGTCTGTGTGTGTATGTGTGTGTGTGTGAAAGAGAGAGAGAGAGAGAGAGAGAGAGAGAGAGAGAAGTGGTTTGGCTGCTTCTCCAAATTTCGGTAAAATTATGTCCTTAATGCTGGTGTGCCTATGTGTAGTTGTCTGTGTGTGTGTGTGAGAGAGAGAGAGAGAGAGAGAGAGAGAGAGAGAGAGAAGTGGTTTGGCTGCTTCTCCAAATTTCGGTAAAATTATGTCCTTAATGCTGGTGTTCTTATGTGTAGTTGTCTGTGAGAGAGAGAGAGAGAGAGAGAGAGAGAGACAGAGAGAGAGAGAGAAGTGGTTTGGCTGCTTCTCCAAATTTCGGTAAAAAATATGTCCTTAATGCTGGTGTGCTTATGTGAGAGAGAGAGAGAGAGAGAGAGAGAGAGAAGTGGTTTGGCTGCTTCTCCAAATTTCGGTAAAATTATGTCCTTAATGCTGGTGTGCCTATGTGTAGTTGTGTGTGTGAGAGAGAGAGAGAGAGAGAGAGAGAGAGAAGTGGTTAGGCTGCTTCTCCAAATTTCGGTAAAATTATGTCCTTTATGCTGGTGTGTGTGTGTGTGTGTGTGAGAGAGAGAGAGAGAGAGAGAGAGAGAGAGAGAGAGAGGTCTCCAAAGACTTTTTAGTCCATCCGTGGAGACTGCATTTGCTCTAGGTAGAGCAATTTAGTTTACACGCTTAGAGAGTTTTTATGATCTTGTCTAACTTAGTTTTGAATTCGTTTTCCGTGTTACTGTTCACTACAACTGCTAGAAGTCTGTTCAATGTATTTGCTAATTTGTATGTAAAGAAATTACGAAGTCCGTTCCATATATTTTCTATTTTGTATGTAAAGAAATTGCCACATTGAGTGGTGTTGTATCTTTTCAATTCCAGTTTGTATTCTGAACTGATTTGTGCTAAGCGTGAAAAGTCTTTTGTATATAGTCTACATTTGTGATTCCTTTTAAGAACTTTGAATGCCTCTATTAACTGTCACCTTAGTCGTAAAGTTTGTAGATGAATTAAGTTCAAACGTTCCATTTTTCCGTCTATATCCAAATTTTCTTGGTGGTGGGACTAGTTTGGTAGCCCTAGCTTGTATTGCTTCCAGTCTATGTACATCCTTGTGAATTCTTGGAGCCCAGAGAGAGAGAGAGAGAGAGAGAGAGAGAGAGAGAGAGAGAGACCTAGCTAAATCCTGAATTCTTGGAGGAGAGAGAGAGACCTATCTATATCCTGAATTCTTGGAGAGAGAGAGAGAGAGAGAGAGAGAGAGAGAGAGACCTATCTATATCCTGAATTCTTGGAGAGAGAGAGAGAGAGAGAGAGAGAGAGAGAGAGAGACTTATCTATATCCTGAATTCTTGGAGGAGAGAGAGAGAGAGAGAGAGAGAGAGAGACTTATCTATATCCTGAATTCTTGGAGGAGAGAGAGAGCGAGAGAGAGAGAGAGAGAGAGAGAGAGAGAGAAGCAGGAACATAAACTTTTCAGGATATTATAGAGAAGAGTGAGAACTTCAACATAATGTTAGTATGAATGGATCTTATCCTAACAAAAATAATATTTATAAAGTAAACATCGCAACAAGCGGAAATTAACCAAAGGCCAATCAACTTTATAGCTTAAGTGTTAGGATCGCTCAGTCGGTCCTGTGTGAAATTAAAAATTCCTTCATAAACAGGAAACTGTTCAAGAAAGACAGACTTGATGAAAGTGGAATTTTAAATAAAAAGATGGAATTGTTGATAAGGAAATCATGGTCACAAAACTATTAAGATGTTTGGTACATATCACAAGTTTAAGAAAAGTTGTATTTGGAAGAAAATATTTATAATTTTCGAGGGAAAGTTACACCGAATAAAAATTGTTTTCTTAACTGTTCCAAATTTCCTTGTTGGAAAGCTAAGTCATCTAATATGGAGAGAGAGAGAGAGAGAGAGAGAGAGAGAGAGCTACAAATTTAAAAGAAAAAAGAGAACGATATGTCAAAAGAGACTAAACAGAGAGAGAGAGAGAGAGAGAGAGAGAGAGAGAGAACTAAAAAGTTAAAAGAAAAAAACACGATAAATAAGTCAAAAGACTAAACAGATAGATACAAATGAGAGAGAGAGAGAGAGAGAGAGAGAGAGAGAGAGCTACGAATTTTAAAAACAGCAAAATACGATAGATAAGACAAAAGAAATTGAAGAATTAAATACAAATGAGAGAGAGAGAGAGAGAGAGAGAGAGAGAGAGAGAGAGAGAGTAAAAAAAAATTACAAATTTATAAAAAAATCCGACAATACGATAAATACGACAAAAGAGTCTCAAGAGAAAAAGCAAGGTGTTATAGTGAGAGTTGAATGGGAGTGTGATCACCTCCCCCTCCCCCTCTCCCTCCCACTCCCCCCTCTCCTTCTCCCTCCCCCCTCCCCCTACCCCTCCTCAATATGCAATGATATGCGACATCACGTGGTTCTTCGGGGCCTTACCACAAAAGGGGAAGACGCACGTACGCACGAATTCACCATCACCTGAAAGTTCAACCTGACTTTGAG
>NC_090745.1:120231721-120239221 GCF_036898095.1 Palaemon carinicauda | reverse complement strand
GGCCCAGCCCCCTCTCCACCCAATCTAGGACCAGGGAGGGCCAGGAAATGGCTGCTGATGACTCAGCAGATAGACCTATAGGTTCCCCAAACCGCTTGAAGAGACGCAGATTTTAGAGGTTTAAACGCAGCTCATGAATGGCAGAGGCAAGGGACAGTGATATTGCCCTTAGAAGAAGACAATGCCCCTGAGACTGATCATATATGCATATGATCAGCGCCTTATCTAGGACCAGGGAGGGCCAGGCAATGGCTGCTGATGACTCAACAGAGAGACCTATAGGCTCCCCCAAATCGCTTGAAGGGACGCAGATTTTAAAGGTTTAAAGGCCGCTCATGTATGGCAGAGGCAAGGGACAGTGACAATGCCCTAGAGACTGACCATATATGCATATGATCAGCGGCCCAGCCCCCTCTCCACCCAATCTAGGACCGGGGAGGGCCAGGCGATGGCTGCTGATGACTCAGCGGGTAGATCTATAGGCTCCCCCAAACTGCTTTAAGGGACTCGGATTTTAGAGGTTTAAAGGCCGCTCATGAATGGCAGAGGCAAGGGACAGTGACATTGCCCTAGCAAGCAGGACAATGCCCTAGAGACTGACCATATATACATATGATCAGCGCCCAAGCCCCCTCTTTACCCAATCTAGGACCAGGGAGGGACAGGCAATGGCTGCTGATAACTCAGCAGGTAGACCAATAGGTTCCCCAAACCGTGCATCCTTAGCACACAAGGATGGCGAGGTTGCAGCGACCAAAGGAACTAACGAGTTTGAGCGGGACTCGAACCCTTGTCTGGCGATCACCAGGCAGAGACGTTTCCAATAAGGCCACAGCAACCCCAGCGATGGCAAATGGAACGTTCGAATTCAGAGGATGATAGTATTTATAATTCTTTAATTCGCTGAATAATTATATTTACAATTTTCGTAATTTAATTGAATATTTGTATTTATAATTTTCGTAATTTCATTGAATTATTGTATTTACAATTTTCGAAATTTAACTGAATATTTGTATTTACAATGTCCGTGATTTCATTGAATAATTGTATTTAAAATGTTCGTCATTTCCTTCAATAATTGTATTTACAATTTTTGTAACTTCATTGAATAATTGTATTCAAAATTTTCATAATTTCATTGAATAATTGTATTTATAATTTCTGTAACTTCCTTGAATAATTGTATTTATAATTTTCGTAATTTCATTGAATAATTGTATTTACAATTTTCGTCATTTTCTTGAATAATTGTATTTAAAACTTTCGTAATTTCATTGTAATTCTAGAGAGTAATTATATCAACAATTTTCGTAATTCCGCAAAATACAATTGCAATTAAAATTTTCGTCATTCCATGGCATAATTGTAAACACAATTTTCTTATTTACAGGTTACAATGCGGTTCCCAATTTTCGAATATCCAGCGAACGTTAGCAATTGCAATTCCATCTATTTCAAGGAAAAAATAGAGATTACATCTTTAGTCATTATAGGGAACAATAATAATTCCAATGTTCGAATTCCACAATTCCAGAGAACAGAATGAAATTAAATTTATACATTCCTATGGAATGCTAGCAGACAAAATTCCACTCTTCTAGAGCACATAAGCATGTGGAATGTATACATTCCAAGGTAATGATAGCAAATTAAATTCCACAATTCCAGAGAAAAGAAGCGTGTGAAATGTATACATTCCTTTGGAATGATAGCAATTAAGATTCCACAATTCCAGAGAACATAAGCAAGTGAAATGTATACATTCCTTTGGAATGATAGCAAATAAGATTCCACAATTCCAGAGAACATAAGCATGTGAAATGTATAAATTCCTTTGGAATGATAGCAAATAAAATTCCACAATTCCAGAGAACATAAGCATGTAAAATGTATACATTCATTTGGAATGATAGCAATGAGGATTCCACAATTCCAGAGAAAAGAAGCAAATTGAATGCATACACTCCTAGGGAATGATAGCAAATAAAATTCCACAATTCCAAAGAACAGAATGAATTGAAATTTATAAATTTCTATGGAATAATAATAAATAAAATTCCACATTCCATAAAAAAAAAATGTGGCAAGAAGGTTACATATTAATCTGCTCTCTCCGGGCGTCGATGTCGATGTCAATGGTGATATGAAGACAGAAAACATGAATTACTGTACTGTTTATGTATTCATGTATTCAACTACTCACACGTGTAAAAATCACGGCCACTTAAACTTGTTCCTACGCATGTTTGCATATTTCAAATATGAACTTAATTCCTACATCATCATCTCTTACGCCTATTAACGCAAAGAGCCTCGGTTAGATTTCGCCAGACGTCTCTATCTTCAGCTTTTAAATCAGTACTTCTCCATTCATCATCTCCTACTTCAACAGCCTCGGTTAGATTTCGCCAGTCGTCTCTAACTTAAGCTTTAAAAACAGTACTTCTCCATTCATCATCTCCTACTTCACGAACTTCAGTTAGATTTCACAAATCGTCTCTAACTTAAGCTTTAAAATCAGTACTTCTCCATTCATCATCTCCTACTTAAGAACCTCGGTTAGATTTCGCCAATCGTCTCTCTTGAGCTTTTAAATCAGTACTTCTCCATTCATCATCTCCTACTTCAAAAGCCTAAGTTAGATTTCACCAATCATCTCTACCTTAAGCTTTAAAAAAAGTACTTCTCTATTCAACATCTCCTACTTCAAGAGCCTCGGTTAGATTTCGCCAATAGTCTCTAACTTAACTTTAAAATCAGTACTTCTCCATTCATCATCTCCTACTTTAAGAACCTCGGTTAGATTTCGCCAATCGTCTCTATCTTAAGCTTTTAAATCAGTACTTCTCCATTCCTCATCTCCTACTTCAAGAGCCTCGGTTAGATTTCGCCAATCGTCTCTACCTTCAGCTTTAAAATCAGTACTTCTCCATTCATCATCTCCTACTTCAACAGCCTCGGTTAGATTTCACCAATCGTCTCTACCTTAAGCTTTTAAATCAGTACTTCTCCATTCATCATCTCCTACTTAAGAACCTAAGTTAGATTTCGCCAATCGTCTCTATCTTGAGCTTTTAAATCAGTACTTCTCCATTCATCATCTCCTACTTCAAGAGCCCAAGTTAGATTTCACAAATCGTCTCTAACTTAAGATTTTAAATCAGTACTTCTCCATTCATCATCTACTTCACGCTTCACAGTCCCTAGCCAAGTAGGCCTAGGTTTAAAAACGCCTCTAAAACACCAACTTGAGCTAAATTCAACCAGAAACAAAGAACCACTTAAAACAGCTTAAAATATGAGCTGAACTTGATGTGGACACCTGCGACAATTTACACACAGAGCCTCAGGACCGAAAGATAATTGGAGGACGCACCTGAAATACGTAAATACGACATTAAATCAAAAGAGAGAGAAAAAAAGGCAAAGACAAATGCTTACAAAACTCATATGACAAGGCTACGCATTAAGACGAAACTTCAACTGAATATAAATAAGGATATAAACTCCTCCTCTAGTTACAAATTACATTGCACCTGAATGCAGTTAAAATTTGCTATAAAAACGGTAAAAATCCTAAAATAAATATTTCCAGGCATTTATCGTTTTAAAAACAGACATATTGACGTAAAGGAGTGATATTATAGTAATCAACCCGTAAAATATAAAAACAATATAGGGAAAAATTACGGTCGCCTGTATTTTACTGAAATACGGGTGTAAACAGTATATTTTTACGAAGTTTTTTTAAGCGTGCGTTATTTACAATAAGACCTAATAAGAACTCGTTACCAGCATCACATCAAAATCAAATGAATGAGTTAAAAAAAAAACCTATTCACTATTTTCTTCAGCTTCCAATTGTCTTTTCAAAAAAAAAATTCTCTCTCTCTCTCTCTCTCTCTCTCTCTCTCTCTCTCTCATTCTTCCTCCGACCATTACTCCATTCAGTTTACTCCCAACATTTCTTTCATCATTGCATCCATACCTTCCTGTGGTCCCGTAAATTCATGCTTTTCCATCTCCTTCCTCTTCACATCAAAATCAAATGAATAATTTAAAAAAAAAAAAAACCTATTCACTATTTTCTTCACCTTCCAATTGTCTTTCAAAAAAAAATAACTTTTTTTCAGCTTCTAATTAAGTTGAAAAAAAAACCTATTCACTATTTTCTTCAGCTTCCAATTGTCTTTCGAAAAAAAAAAACCTATTCACTATTTTCTTCAGCTTCCAATTGTCTTTCAAAAAAAAAAAAATCACTTTTTTCAGCCTCTAAATGTTTTTCAAAAACGTTTTCAATTCCTATAGTCTTCCGGTTGGCCCGAGTCGCTAGAGACGTACAGATAGATCGTCTGGGAAGAAAAAATGCGCTGAAAATAACCGCTGGAATTTTAATTACTTTGGTTGTGGTTCCTGCCAAGATGTTTCAAGCATATCAAACAATGCGTTAACAATGAGTTAAACAAAGACCTCCCCGTTGATATGATGGAGTGTTTTAGAGTGTGAAGCGTGGAAGGAATAGAATGATATATATATATATATATATATACATATATATATATACATATATATAAATATATATATATATACACATATACATATATATAGATATAGATATATATGTATATATATATATAAATATATATATATATATATATATATATACACAATATATATATATATATATATATATGTATATGTATGCGTGTCTTTTTCAAAATGAAATCAGTGATAAGGAGGTGCTACTGGAAAACTTTCATATGAGAGAGAGAGAGAGAGAGAGAGAGAGAGAGAGAGTATACGTTATACATCTTAAAAAAGTAATTATGAGTGTGTTAACTCAGAGAGAGAGAGAGAGAGAGAGAGAGAGAGAGAGAGAGAGAGAGAGAGAGAGAGAGAGTATACATAATACATCTTAAAAAAGCAATTATGAGTGTGCTAACTCAGAGAGAGAGAGAGAGAGAGAGAGAATCACAGATCCACGTGTGTCAAAGCAAAGAACCGTGCTGATGGCAACATCAAAAGGAACACGCACGTATGAATGTAAAAGAGAACATTTATTTGCAGGCTAAACTATTTTCTCTCTGACATTTTTACCACAATCACTACCTGTCAATCATTTTTTGCCTTTACTTATCAAATAAATCTTATAGTCAGAGCAAAGGAAAACCAAACATTCTGATCATAGAAGAGACTCTTTAGCTATGGTAACCAGCTCTTCTAGAAGGACACTCCAAAATCAAACCATTGTTCTCTAGTCTTGGGTAGTGCTATGGCCTCTGTACCATAGTCTTTCACTGTCTTGGGTTAGAGTTCTCTAGCTTGAGGGTACACTCGGGAGGGCACTATTCTCTCTTATTTTTTTTCCTCTTATTTTGTTGAAGTTTTTATAGTTTACATATGAAATTTTTATTTTAAATATTAATTAATATTCTTATTTCCGTGTTTCCTTTCCTCATTGGGCTATTTTCCCTGTTGGAGCCCCTGGGCCTATAGGGTCCTGCTTTTACAATTAGAGTTGTAGCTTAGAAAGTAATAATAATAATAATAATAATAATAATAATAATAAAAACGTGGTTAAAGTTACTGCTTGAATTATCATTCAAAATATGTAAATATACAAGTAAATAACAAAATTAATTGAATAAATTATCGGCTAGAGGCTAGATTGAATAACAAAATTCAAATTAATGAATTATCCACTACATGTTAGATTGAATAATAAAAATTAATTAATTAATTATCCGCTAGATTGAATAACAAAATTCAAATTAATTAATTATCCACTAGATGTTAGATTGTATAACAAAATTCAAATTAATTAATTATCCACTAGATGTTAGATTGTATAACAAAATTCAAATTAATTAATTATCCACTAGATGTTAGATCGTATAACAAAATTCAAATTAATTAATTATCCACTAGTTGCTAAATATAATAAAAATCAAAGCATTAATAGTGAATGTTTTAAAAACTTCACAGGAATATACGTGAGAAAAATATGAATTCAATAGTTAGACATCATCCTGGACCTCAAGTAAACAATTATGTCCTAAACTATATTTCTCTTTCATTCCGTTGATGACGGTGAAACTGGTTTTGAGAGAGAGAGAGAGAGAGAGAGAGAGAGAGAGAGAGAGAGACTTAATCGCCACTTAAGTAATATTTGTAATGCGTAAACTATTTGCAAATATTAATTGACCATCCATTGAAAATGTTAATGCATAAACTTCAGTTTAACATAATATTTATAAAATGTAAATCGTTTGCGATATATATATATATAATATATAATATATATATATATATATATATATATATATATATATATATATATATATATATAAATATATATATATATATATATATATATACCTGCCTTTCAATCTAGCACGCAATTCATTCATAACTCTCACAATAGTCTCATCATGGAATACACTACGATTCACTCATAATTCCCTGCTACGAAATCTTCAACAATCCCTCAATTTCATCAAAACCTTTTCCCATTAATAAGTAACTAAAAAACAACATAGAGAATCTCCTTACCAGACCGAGGCGGCCGTGCTGAAGTAATACAGCAGGAGAAACACGAGGGCGCACGTGGTGTGCAGAGTCCCTTCGGTGACGGCCACGCGCGCCCCTAGCTCGGGGTCAGCGTGACAGGTGACCCGGGCTGCACCTGCTACGAGTCGCACCAGGTAACCCACTGCCACCAGGTTGTAACACAGGGCAAGGTGCACGGCGGCCCTCTCGGGGTACCTGAAGGCGGCCGCGTCCAGCACGAAGGACACCACCGTGAACATGGTGACGGCGAAGCAGACGACGGCCCAGATGGCCATCCACACGCCTGCGAAGGATTTGTCACTGCTGTTGAAGGAGATGTTGGCTTGGCACAGGGGCGTGCACGTGCCCGTGGCGTTGATATACCGGTACTTGTGAGCTTGGGCGTACTGGCTGCACCTCGGGGGCGTTTGAGGGCGGGGGGAAGTTGTAGGAGGGGAATGAGGGGGCATCTTCTCCCCTGGCCCCTCCATGCACATGTGCTCCTCGTTGTTCTCGGCAGGAAACCGGGAGCAGTTGAGAAACGGTGGCCAGGGGTAACCCAGCTCGGCCAGCACAGGGGCGCATCGGTTCCTCACGGCCTCGCACAGGTCGCGACACGGCCCGATGGGCGTGGGGACCTGGGGCGTGCACATGGGGGCGTAGATGGAGCACAGGAAGAACTGCAGCTGGGAGGAGCAGCCATACTGAATGAGGGGCTTGAAGGAATTCAGACGGTACTCCGCGTCGTTCTGTAACTCTAGACCCACCAGGTTGGGCATGGAGGTCAGGTTGTACCCGACGTCCAGGCAGGAGGTGATCCTGATGGCTTCGCAACGGCGTGGACCTCCCGGATGGGTGTCTGAAGAGTAGTCCGCCCACGCACTGGCGCTGCAGACTACCCACACGCCCACAGCCGCCCACACAAGGGCGTTCGTGGGCCCCGCCATA
>NC_090745.1:120216721-120224221 GCF_036898095.1 Palaemon carinicauda | reverse complement strand
TTGTACCACTGAAAATAAATATCATAATTCAACTACGAATATTTTTAACTAGATTATTTTAAAGCAAATAGAAAAAAAACATTTCCATTCTATAAACTTTTGTAAGGAGCTGATTCAGCAAAAAGCTTATAAGAAATAAAATTTCTCCCCCAACGCATTATAACAAATCCGATCAAATTTCCTTTATATCCTTTTCTCATTTCCTTTTGTTCAATTTGCTTTTCGTAATTAATGAAGTAATTTTTTTTTCACACCGCATCTTCTCTTCAATATGAACAGAATTCTTCAAATTTGGATCTGTATTTGTATATAATATATATATATTTATATAATATATATATATATATATATATATATATATTATATATATATATATACAGTATATATATATATGCAGGGATTTATATATATATATATATATATATATATAATATATATATATATATATATATATATATATATAAGTATATATGTGTGTATGCGTATATATAAACATATAATTTATAAATATATACCATACAGGTCCTTTATTGTTTCTATATTCATTTATCTGCTCTCATCTTTATCAAATGTTAATGATTGTGTAAATTCACATTTCACTTCTGCGTAAAACAGCGTACCATAGAAGAAAGTCTACAGAAACTTAGGTTTCTTTCTTCTATTTACCACAGTATTCTTTATCTCTTCTTTCTTAGTTTATATTAATCTATTTTACCTTATCTCTTATCCGTAGGCATAAACCGGTGCAAGTTTAACCCTACTACGTTTCAAGTTCTATTTTCATTCCATAAATGAAGACTGATAGTACTCCGCCAAACTTACGAACGACGGCTTCCAGATGCAAAATAATCATCCACGGTTAAATTAATTTCCTCTCGCTTCATTTTTCAACTTATTAATTGACGGAAGACACCAAAACACATGTGTACTCTAATCAACGCTGATCATAGACGTGTTGAAACGGGGCTTAAAAAATACCCCAGAATTTTCCCTGGAGCGTCTCGGCATCGGTTCACTCAAAGCTAAGTGGGGATTTAGCACCTGGTTAAAGGAAATTGGGATTTCACACCTAAATTATATCAGGTGTCAATTGATACTCTCGGTAACGGATGCTTATGAAATTACCTTCAATTTCACTTTGGATTGCTGAAAAAAAATGTGGCAGGAAGATGATCCCTAAATATAAAAATAAAATATCGATTAGTAAGGGTAAAAAATTTCCTGGACCACTTATGCTAGACCAGAAGTCTAAGGAATTTTCCCTAGATAATTGAGCACGAAGAACTCGATGTCTTACAATATAAATAAGTGGTTGGGGTTAGGGGTAATATTCTCACCCTAAATGTAATTGCCCTACACGGAATGGTAGCCCCTTGTGGAATCCCCTCTGTAGAGAAGTCCGCGGGGGAATGAATATATATATATATATATATATATATATATATATATATATATAGAGAGAGAGAGAGAGAGAGAGAGAGAGAGAGAGAGGAGAGAGAGAGAGAGAGAGACATATATATATTTATATATATATATATATGTGTGTGTGTGTATTTATGTATTCATACATATATATATACACACATATATATATACTTATATATATACATATATATGTATGTATTCATACATATACACATATATAGGTATATATATAACTACATACTGTACATGCACACACACACATATATATATATATATATATATATATATATATATATATATATATATATATATGGCTGATGATATATATATATATATATATATATATATATATATATATATATATATAATGCAAGTAGTAAGATGATAGTTTCTACTCTAGATCAGGAAAGAATGATGATTTATAATTCACTGCTATACGTCGATAGGATTTTCAAGTTACGATATTACAAACTCGAGTCTACGAATACTGCTCTCTCTCTCTCTCTCTCTCTCTCTCTCTCTCTCTCTCTCTCCTCTCTCTCTCTCTCTCTCTCTCTCTCTCTCTCTCTCTCTAGTAGTTCCTTATTTATCATACTACAGTTTTACTTGTGTGGACAATCTCATTTGAAGAACATAGTTTACCTACCTAATGATCGTGTGTCTTTTTTGAATAATAATAATAATAACAACAACAACAACAACAACAACAACAAACAACAACAACAACAACTATAATAATAATAATAATAATAATAATAATAATAATAATTATAATAATAACACTGTTGCCCTAACAGTTTTTTCCATCAATCCCTTATATGAATAAGGAACTCACATTAAGGTTATATGATAAAGAACAACCATTAAATGATTACATCTAATTTCTGTTCGAAATTCCCATTCATGTTCTCAACACACAAGAAAATTCTCTGGCATCTTAATGCTGAGGACCAAACTCAGGTTCGACATTCCCAAGGTGCTACTTTTGTGCTCCGTCTTTACATTTTCTTAATACCTCCGCCAACGAAGTTGGAAGGAGGTTATGTTTTCGCCTTTGTTTGCGTGTTTGTTGTTTGTGTTTTTGTGTGTGTTTGTTTGTGAACAACTTCCTGGCCACAATTTTAATCGTAGAGTAATGAAACTTGCAAGGATTGACTGTCATGTAAAAAACTGGAAATAATTAAATTTTGGAACGTCAAGGTCAAAAGTCAAGGTCAAGGTCACGCAAAATGTCTAATTCACGTAATCAGCCATAAGTTTAGACATCGTTGTCATAGAAACTTCAAACTTGGTTCAAATTTGAGTGTATGAAAATCCACGCCAATTAATATATGTTAAGGTTAAAGGTCAAGGTCGAGCGAAAGGTCGAGAAATAAGCTGCTGTGGCGAAGGTCTGCGCTCTACTGAGTACCCCTCTAGTTCCTAATGAGGGGCAAACGATTCTTCACTAAAATATTGAATGCTTAATGACACTTTCCCGAAGTTTAGGTGAAGAATTTCAACTCACTAACAGGAATTTTGAACTCTGAAGAAGACATCAAATCATTCACCTCACTGCAAGCAGGGTTCGACATGCCAACGATGCTGAACTGAACACTTCAGGACCATTTGGTTAAAATATCTCTCTCTCTCTCTCTCTCTCTCTCTCTCTCTCTCTCTCTCTCTCTCTGTACCAAGAGGTATTTGTTCATGTTGTAGATAACAGCCTTAGCTTGAGTATGAAGGTGGCCATATGGTGAGCTTGAAGCAGGAGAACGGCCCATCACAAAAATGTTTATGTATCACAGAGTGTGTAGCAGCCACGTCTGGCATATGAGCGTGGGAGGGCCCTTGCTCAAATGACACGTTTAGGATGTGAGAAATCTTTATAGAGAAAAACACGCCTTGGATTTCAACACAAAGGTAGTATAATTTTGGATACAATTTAAAAAATACACAAATTCATATAGAAAGAGAGAGAAAGAAAAATAGAGACAGCGGGTAAGGAGGGGAGTATGGTTGGAGAAAAAAGCAAGCCAGTCATGTGGAAACGTGGCATAAGTGGGGGGGAATCAGTTTAATACCAATTGCCCTCCTGTATCGTTCCTTTCTCGCTGCATTGAGTATAGTCAGGATTCCAAAGATACTTTAATTTTCCCTGTTTATCTTTTGCATCTGAGCATCACGTTTCACTATGAGTTTTGCACGTGCATATATATATATATATATATATATATATATATATATATATATATATATATATATACATATATGTATATATATACATATATATACATTTATATAATATAATATATAAATATATATATATATATATATATATATATATATATATATATATATGTGTGTGTGTGTATAGATATACATATACATAAATATATATATATATATATATATATATATATATATACATATATACATATATATATGTATATATATATACATATATATATACATATATATATACATATATATAATAATAATATATAAATATATATATATATATATATATATATATATATATATATATGTGTGTGTGTGTGTATGTATAGATATACATATACATAAATATATATATATATATATATATATATATATATATATATATATATATATATATGTGTGTGTGTGTGTGTATATATATATATATATATATAGTATATATATATATATATATATATATATATATATATATATATATATATATATATATATATAACAGACAAGCATATGAGGTTGTTAATAATACCAGTGTCATTTAGCTTTTCCTTTTACGTATCATCATTGCTGCTAAACCTTTACCCAGGATAAAGTAAGGGGTCAAGTCCATTGAATCTAGCAACAATATTATCATCCTTATCATTGCCAATCCCAATGATGATGATAGTCAAAATTATCATTATTGTCATCATCTTTGGACGAGGCATTGTAACAATAGACTACTTATTTAATATTTTGACAAGGATCAAAGAACAAGTCTTAGTCCTCCAGTACTGAGCAAATACTCCGAGTCTAAATGTAATAATTTCCCTCGAGCAATTTACTTGAAGTTGAAAATCTCCTTCACAAATCAAAGAGATTTAACAACACTGAGAGAGAGAGAGAGAGAGAGAGAGAGAGGAGAGAGAGAGAGAGAGAGGAGAGAGAGAGAGAGAGAGAGGAGAGAGAATTCCTGAAGTTATCTGTGGCAAGATATTCTAGTAATAAGCATACACATAAATACTGTATCAAGTCAAAAATATTAAAACTGTAATTACTAAAGTAAGCTGAGAGAGAGGAGAGAGAGAGAGAGAGAGAGAGAGAGAGAGAGAGAGAGAGAGAGAGAGAGAGAGAGAGAATTCCTGAGCTTATCTGTGGCAAGATATTCTAGTAATAAGCATACACATAAATACTGTTGTAAGCCAAAAAATTGAGAGAGAGAGAGAGAGAGAGAGAGAGAGAGAGAGAGAGAGAGGAGAGAGAGAGAGAGAGAGAGAGAGAGAGAGAATGATTACTGAAGCCCCATAAATATACACACACACAAAAAAATAAACTTTACCTGAAGGCAAAACTGAACACATCCTGTTTTTTCCCCTACTTCAAATTGCCCTTATTCAGGTTCCTCTCTTTGCTAAACTGTTCAGCCTTCTTCATTTTAATAACCCACGTTAGAAGAGTTACAACCTGTAATTTTCTACGAATACCATTTGCATAGAAATGAACTCGGGGTTAGGTGAGGGGGTGAGGGTTGGAGAAGGGTTCACTATCTAAGAAAGGGAGTTTCGTCATGGTTCTCCAAGATGACGGAGGAGTTTCGTAATGGTTCTCCCAGATGACTGACTTTCGTAATGGTTCTCCAAGATAACGGAGTTTCATAATGGTTCTCCAAGATGACTGACTTTCGTAATGGTTCTCAAAGATGACGGAGTTTCGTGGTGGTTCTCCAAGATGACTGGTAAAGGCTGATTCACACTGCACCATCATGTTACGTCACGTCATGTCACCGTTCCGTCAACCGTGCTATGCATTCACGCTATTCATCACGTCACCGTATCATCACGTCACCGTTCCGTCAACCGTGCTATGCATTCACGCTATTCATCACGTCACCGTATCATCACGTCACCGTTCCATCAACCGTGCTATGTATTCACACTATTCATCACGTCACCGTATCCTCATGTTACGTCACGTCGCCGTTCCGTCAACCGTGCTATGTATTCACACTATTCATCACGTAACGTCACGTCACCGTTCCGTCACAATTTCTTCCATGCAGTGGGAGATGTGGTACCGTACCTGACTGGTGAACGCCAGACTGGGATTTTTCCAGATCCTTTGGAAGCTGCAGTCTCACCATCCTTGTGAGATAAGGATGGGGGTATTTGGGGGAGCCTGTAGGTCTATCTGCTGAGTCATCAGCAGCCATTGCCTGACCCTCCTTGGTCCTAGCTTGGGTGGAGAGGAGGCTTGGGAGTTGATCATATGAATATATGGTCAGTCTCAAGGGCATTGTCCTGCTTGATAGGGCAATATCACTGTCCCTTACCTCTGCACTTCATGAGTGGCCTTCAAACCTTTAAATGGACGTGTTCACACTAAACTGTTTGTCCTCTTTACAGCACCGTCACGGCACGGATTCTTTTCGAGAATATTCTAATAAAAAGTTCATAAAAAACTAGAATGAAAATGAATAAAAATGAAATGGCAATCGCCTATACTGTATAATCCCGCCATTTCCTTGTACTCGGTTGAATTTTATAGGTCATCGTTCGTGTTTCTGGTTTCGCGCTTTTTTTATTTTTTTTTCTTTTTTACCCGCGCAATTCTTGACGAGCTTTTCCACACCACTGCATCAGCTCTCCTTTTATGACGTCTTATTACTTCAATTGAACCTTGTTGTTTTAAATGACAGGGATGATGGATCCCGCTGATAAATTTCGCCGTAAATGTCTTCTGCTGAATTTGTTATGTCCTACGCCTTAACAGAAAAATGACACGGGAGTTTTTTTCGCGCAGAACGACGCCAAATGTATGATAATGATGTTATTCGCGTCACTTCAGAAGATGTAATGGTAAATGATGAGGGAGTTTAGATGTTCTTAAAATGATATATTTTCACGCTACTTTCTTGAGAAAATTGAAAATGGCGTAATACCCACTTTTTTTATGTGAGGGATAATTTAGGATCATCAGAATTATACTGAAAACGACAACATTTGCATGATTTGATATAAAAATCTGAGCATTTATTTCAAGGGCCTTTTATTTTTCAAGTTGAATTTTGATGGTAACATTAAAAAATGCTCATTTTGGGACGTAATATAAAAATCTGAGTATTTATTTCAAGGGCCTTTTATTTTTCACGTTGAATTTTGATGGTAATATTGAAAAATTGATTATTTTGAGGCGTAGAAAAAAAAAACTGGGAACTTATTTCAAGGGCTTTTATTTTTCACGTTGAATTTTGATGGTAATATTGAAAAATCGCTCATTTTGGGGCGTAATAAAAAAATCTGGAAACTTATTTCATGGCCCTTTCATTTTACACATTGAATTTTGATGGTAATATTGAAAAATTGATCATTTTGGGACGTAAAAAAAAAAAAAAAAAAAAAAAAAAAAAAAAAAAAAAAACTGGAACTTATTTCAAGGGTCTATTTTCCATATTGAATTTTTATGGTGGCATTGAAAAAAAATGCTCATTTTGGGGCGTAATAAAAAAATACTGGGAACTTATTTCAAGGGTCTATTTTCAACGTTGAATTTTGATGGTAATATTGACAAATGTTCATTTTGGGGCGTAATAAAAAAGAAACAGAACTTATTCCAAGGACCTTTTATTTTCCACATAGAATTTTGATGATATTGAAAAATTGCTCATTTTGGGGCATTACGTTGCATTTTTCGAGGACGTAATAATACTCTATGCAAAAAAAAAAAAAAAAAAAAAAAGCGGTGAGAATTGCAATTTTTGCGAATTGCAAGATGAGATATTGCACACATGAAGGGAGGACTTCTTATCAAACCCGTGATTCATCAGAAGAGTAAATTTCTCCTTGATTAAGACGGATGAGGGATACAGAGATATGACTGTTC
>NC_090745.1:120084221-120214221 GCF_036898095.1 Palaemon carinicauda | reverse complement strand
AAACATTTTCTAGAGGGCTCTTTGGCGACTCCCAAGAGGATGGCCACAAAAATTCTTCTTGTAAATATATTATGACGTGTATGTATATATATATATATATATATATATATATATATATATATATATATATATATATATATATATATATATAAATATATATATATATATATATATATATATATATATATATATATATATATATATATATACATATATATATATATATGCATGTATATATATATATATATATATATATATATATATATATATATATATATATATATATATATATATATACATATATATATGCATGTATATATATATATATATATATATATATATATATATATATATATATTATATCTATATATATATATATATATATATATATATATATATATACATATACATGCATATATATATATATATATGTATACATATATATATATATATATATATATATATATATATATAAACATATATATATATACATATATATATATATATATATATATATATATATATATATATATATATATTATAAATTGTAATTGTAAATGTGTCTTTCCTAATAAAAGATAAAAAATAATCTTCAAGAATAAAATATCAATTAAAATATAGAGGATGTAAAAAAATCAAAATGTCCTCTAAAGATGGCTTACGTCCTAATCAGGAGTGTTGAGAGGAAGACGACAATAATTGACCATTTCAAGAACGTTGTTTAAGAATTTAAGTTCTCCAGTGAATGCTAACTTATAAAAAGAACAACACGACTGCTGACATATATACAGAAAAAGCAAACACTGTTGATACAAGACTACTGACATCTTTTCTTTAAAGGCCGCTCATGAATGGCAGAGACAAGGGACAGAGACATTGCCCTATTAAGCAGGACAATGCCCTAGAGACTGACCATATTTACATATGATCAGCGTCCAAGCCACCTCCCCTATATACAGAAAAAATACTGTTGATACAAGACTACTGACATCTTTTCTTTAAAGGCCGCTCATGAATGGCAGAGGCAAGAGACAGTGACATTGCACCCTATCAAGCAGAACAATGCCCTAGAGACTGACCATATATACATATGATCAGCGCCCAAGCTAGGACCAAGGAGGGCCAGGTGAAGGCTGCTGATGACTCAGCAAATAGGCCTATAGGCTCACCCCAAAACCCCCATCCTTAGCTCACAAAAATGGTGATAGGGTAATGTCACAGTCCCTTGCCTCTGCCATTCATGAACGGCCTTTCAAATCTTTAACTATCCCCACACTTCTAATTTTGGTTTCGTTTTCATTACTGCAACAACATTCACACTTCAAATTTTGGTTTCGTTTTCATTACTGCAACAACATTCACACTTCAAATTTTGGTTTCGTTTTCATTACTGCAACAACATTCACACTTCAAATTTTGGTTTCGTTTTCATTACTGCAACAACATTCACACTTCAAATTTTGGTTTCGTTTTCATTACTGCAACAACATTCACACTTCAAATTTTGGTTTCGTTTTCATTACTGCAACAACATTCACACTTCAAATTTTGGTTTCGTTTTCATTACTGCAACAACATTCACCTATTTATTTCTTAATACGTATTTATTACCTATTCCACAATTATACCAGCTTCTTTTCCAATATAACCACATTTCCTGGATGTATCTTTACCTCTATCATCAGACGTTTTGCCGATTTCTTCATAGGTAGTAGGTTGGCTAGGGCACCAGCCACCCGTTGAGATATTACAGTGAGATAGTTCTTGAGTCCTTTGACTGGCCAGACAGTACTACATGAAATCCCTCTCTCTAGTTACGGCTCATTTTTCCTTTGCCTACACGTACACCGAATAGTCTGGCCTATTCTTTCCAAATTCTCCTCTGTTCTTATACACCTGACAACACAGAGATTACCAAACAATTCTTCTTTCCTCAAAGGTTAACTACTGCACTGTAATTGTTCAGTGGCTACTCTCCACTTAGTAAGGGTAGAAGAGACTCTTTAGCTATGGTAAGCAGCTCTTCTAGGAGAAGGACACTCCAAAATCAAACCATTGTTCTCTAGTCTTGGGTAGTGCCATAGCCTCTGTACCATGGCATTCCACTATCTTGGGGCAGAGTTCTCTTGCTTGAGGATACACTCAGGCACCTGATTCTATCTTATTTCTCTTCCTCTTGTTTTTTTTTTTTTAGTTTTTATATTATATATATGCAAGATCTATTTCAATGTTGTTACTGTTCTTAAAATATTTTATTTTAATTGTCCATTACTTTTCTTGTAGTTTATTTATTTCCTTGTTTCCCTTCCTCATTGGGCTACTTTTTCCTGATGGAGCCTTTGGACTTATAGCCTCTTGCTTTTTCAACTAGGGTTCTAGCTTAGCTAGCATTGATAATAATAATAATAATAATAATAATAATAATAATAATAATAAGTGTTAGCTAAGCTACAACCCTAGTTGGAAAAGCAAGATGCTATAAGCCCAAGGGCTACAACAGGGAAAAATAGTCTAGTGAGGAAAGGATATGGGGAAATAAACTCTATGAGAAATAATGAACTGTCAAAATAAAATATTTTACGAACAGTAACAACATTTAAATAAATTTATAATATATAAACTATAAAAAGATACTTATGTTAGCCTGTTCAACGTGAAAGCATTTGCAATTACTAGAAGACGTAACCAAGCCATTTATCATGATTATAAGACAGAATAGACCGAGATGAATAGCATGAATTTGTCATTTCATCTACTGAAGATCATGATACCTTAGTTGAGGTGCAGATAGTAATAATCACCTTCAGAGGATTTTTTTCCATCACCGCCTGCGGCAGCTTCACATTTTTCTACTCTCTAGCTCTTCCTTTCCCTCCTCCATCATCTGCTTACTACTTCTATGCCCTTACCTTGCCCCGGCCCACGAAAAGATCTACCAGCATCTCGTTGCCCGCCAGGGATGGTAATCATATTCGAGTCTCAGCGACCTTGCAACTTGAAAGTTGCTCTTCAAAGAAAACGGGTACGTCCATTTTCTATGTTTATCTAAACAAGGGGGGGACACTGAAGAAGTTTATTTCTGAAGTTTAAAACAAGGATTTTGTTATATTCTATACAATTTATACGCTGGGTGATCTGGTGGTGGCATTTTTTAATTGTCTGCAAAATGCAGAAACTTGAGTAAAACTTCAAACCTCTCTCTGTTGAAGTGGTTAGAGAACCACGGTGTTGCCTGGCTTGGATTTGTACAATCCCAGTAAGACCTCAGGGTTGGTTTCTTGATAAGCCCCATATTCAAAATAACTCCTAAGAAAGCAAACATTTCATTCTACAAATGTTTGACCTTGTTTGATCCATAAGTTGACCATAGACCTTTTCTTTTGTTGAAGAGACTCAGTAGGAGACTGGATCCACAGGCTTGCATACAGATTAGTTTCATCAACAATTTTCTGAACAAAACTATCTGTAATACTATCTGAGATACTGCCACTAGAGAGTTATGGGGTCTTTTGACTGGCCAGACAGTACTACATTGGATCCTTCTCTCTGGTTACGGTTCATTTTCCCTTTGCCTACATATTCACACACCGAATAGTCTGGCTTATTCGTTACATATTTTCCTCTGTCCTCGTACACCTGACAACACTGAGATTACCAAACAATTCTTCTTACTGCATTGTAATTGTTCAGTGGCCACTTTCCTCTTTGTAAGGGTAGAAGAGACTCTTCAGCAATGGTAAGCAGCTCTTCTAGGAGAAGGACACTCCAAATTCAAACCATTGTTCTCTAGTCTTGGGTAGTGCCATAGCCTCTGTACCATGGTCTTCCATTGTCTTGGGTTAGAGTTCTCTTGCTTGAGGGTACACTCGGGCACACTTCTATCTAGTTTCTCTTCCTCTTGTTTTGTTAAAGTTTTTTATAGTTTTTATTGGAAATATCTATTTTAATGTTACTATGCTTAAAAAATATTTTATTTTTCTTTATTTCCTTTCCTCACTGGGCTATTTTCCATGTTGGGGCCCCTGGGCATATAGCATCCTGCTTTTCCAACTAGGGTTGTAGCTTAGCATTTAATAATAATAATAATAATAATAATAATAATAATAATGATAATAATAATAAAGAGCTTCAGGTATTCTATTGGTTGGGCCTCGTGTTTTGGGGCATAGATTGGTCCACAATGGCCTCTGTGACTCTTACTGGAGGTGGTCCAACTTCATCGTCTAATACCCTCATCCAATCTCCTTCATCACTTCTATCACTATCGGGATTATCATCACTTTCATCAACTGATACATCATCATTGTCACTTTCATCATCAGTAGAAATATCTTCCTCACTAGTATCACAGCCATCATAATTGCTATCATCATCATCAGTCTCTGACTGGGTAAAACTCCTATCATTCTCATCATCCATAATAATCAGAAAAGGTGCCCTTATGAAAAGTACTATATATATATATATATATATATATATATATATATATATATATATTTATATATATATATATATACTGTATATATATATATATATATATATATATATATATATATATTATATATATACATATATATATATATATATATATTTATATATATATATATATTTATATATATATAAATATATATATGTATATATATATATATATATATATATATATATATATATAAAATATATATATATATATATATATATATATATATATATTATATATATATATATATATATATTTATATATATATTCATATATATACATACATATATATATATATATATATATATATATATATATATATATATATAATATATATATATATATATATATATATATATATATATATATATATATATATATATAGCCTACATATACATATGTGTGTACACACACATAAAATTGAAACAGGCAACACCAAAGACCAGCGGAGAAAACTGTAAGTTACATTCATAAAGACATTCATAAAGACATACACAAGTACAAGACACAAACAAAATCATAATTACAACAAAGTGTTACACACATATATTAGTGTGTGTTTTATCATTACTCTGTTTGTTCAATTATTACACTGAAAAGGTGATGTGTTTCCCATGTATGAAAAGTGTTACCAAAATTTTCAAGTGAAACGGCTTATCCTATAATATATTTTATTCCCTAAAAGAGTGTGGGATTATAGACAATATTCCGTAAAATAATAGAGAATTAAAACACTATCATTCAACTAAATAGCACAGAATAAAATATGCTTCTAAAACTCAATAAAAAGGTATGCAGTAAGTAATGTTTACATTGGAGACCTGTACTCACGTGCGTGTATTTACATCCAGCTGTCGAAACGAGTCTACGACGCTCAAAGAAAAACAAATAACAAGGATAACATTTTGGCATGGTTTTGCTTTTGTAGTAGTTATCCTGCATTACACTTTGGCATGTAATATATATAAACTGATACTAAGTCACAATAAATGCTCACAATACAAAATTCCAAATGGACAACACAAACAGCACAGCAACACAAACGTTTTGGCAAAGATGTCGTCTTTGTAAACGAACTCTTATGATAAAATCCCGTTGTTCACTGCTTTGCCAAACATTTTTCCTTCATTACAAAACGCACAAAACATTCAAGAATCAGAGGAAACCATTATATCAATAAATATTAGCATATAAATACGAAATATTACGTAAAAGATGTAGACAATAAGTTCGTGTCACACAACAGGAAACTTGCCGCCGAAAGCAACCATCCAACCAGTGCAACCACATTCAAAACCAAAACAAAAGCTGATAATGTCATTGGTTGCTACATTATGACGTGGAATCAGTGAGCCAATGGGAAGGAAGCATTGCTGTGACGTATCCAGGCCACCAAAATTGTCTAGTGGGGACGTGAGAGCGGGGAAATTGAACAGAGGATTAGCAATAATAGCAAGCCACAATCATGGCCTCACGGGCTTTAGCGGTAAAGCCATGATAGTGGCCTCACAGAGTATAAGGGTTTACAAGGACTTTGTTATAATTAGTATTATTAGCCAAGCTTTAACCCTAGCTAGTTACATCTACAACAAGCATACACTCTCTCTCTCTCTCTCTCTCTCTCAGACAGGAGACAATTCATCTGTTTTTTTTTTAAAGCTAGTAGGCAGTGTAATACCACCCTCCTCCCTCCAGTGGCTTCAAATTCCCCCCCCCCCCCCCGCCAGTTCAGGAAATGCTAATCCAGAGACAGGCTGTACCAGGTTTCACTGCATTTGTTGTTGTATATATCATATGTCGTGAAGCTTGGTGATTTTTGCAGGAGACTCGCATTGTCCAGTCTCAAATTCAAATCCTACTTAGGTTGGAAAGAACAGACTGGATTACCATCCTGCCACCACTTTAGACTAAGGATGGATCACAGGCCAATGAAATGATGCTTTTCCATCCCCTGTAAACAGAGGATTGGTCCGTGGGCCCTTACACAGGACCCTACCAATCCTGTGAGCGAGGGCTGGGTCACTTAGTTCTCTTGTAGTCTTTCATCACTTGATATGCAAATTTTGGGTCCCTCTCCAATCATGAACTATTGAGCGCTAGTCCCACAGCTATAAATATAACCCTAACACCCTTGTGAGCTAGGCTGGGTCACTTAGTTCTCTGGTAGTCCTCCAGCAATTGAAATGGAAATTCTGGGTCCCTCTCCAATCACGAACTATAGATCACTAGTCCCACAGCTATAAATATAACCCTAACACCCTTGTGAGCTAGGACTGGGTCACTTAGTTCTCTGGTAGTCCTCCAGCAATTGAAATGAAAATTCTGGGTCCCTCTCCAATCATGAACTATAGATCAATAGTCCCAGAGCTATAAATATGACTCTACAACCCTTGTGAGCTAGGGCTGGGTTACTTAGTTCTCTGTTGGTCCTCCAGCACTTGAGATGCGAATCTCTGGGTGCCTCTCCAATCGTGAACTATTGCTCACTAGCTTTTGAAACGAAAATCGGACAGTCTGAGGACAATCTTGAAAAAATCGTAAAATCTTGAAAAAATATGTTCCTTTGCTTTATAAACAATAAAATCTTGAAAATATATAAGTCAACTGGCTTTATCCATATTAAAATCTACTTCAGTAGGCTTGAAAACATAGTAACCCATAAATATGTCACGCAACTTTGACAGCTACAAATGCCTCTAAGCAAAATGTCAACTTCGGGAGGCTAATTTGGCAGCCATCTTGAAAAAAACAATCCGTCATCTTGCATTTTAAATTGGCTAATCGGACCAGATTTGATTAGCCTAATTTGGAGAACAAATGTGCCAAATCTGATGCTTGAATCATCATTTGCATTATTTTTTCTCCTATCTCCTACATTAGATGGGCTGTGAATCTATCATTTATGTCATCATGAGGAAAGATGAGCACATAAATAAAATGAATGACACCCTAAATGACAGAATAAAATTTGAGAGTTTAGAAAAGGATCTGACTGGCCCACTGAGGAGAAAAGATTTGAACTGGTAACCAAAGCAAACATCCTACAAGATATCAGCTACAGACCTGAAAATTGCGAAGCCTGTCAAAACCTATAAACCTTGAACCATTCCGGACCTTGATGTCCAAACACCATCCCAACATAAAGGATGGCTAAGATAAAAAACGAAATCTTAAACCCTACCCACCTACAAACTTCTCTTTAAACTCCTCTACTGATTTCAGTAACATCCTTAAAACCACTGAACCGAACTTAGTACCTCTGGATTTCCCCTATCAACCAATGCTTCAGTTCAAGATACAGTTCAGATCTTCTTAAATAATGTTTGAAGAGCTGTTAGACAACCTAACAATCCTTCAAAAACTACCAGAGGATATGCTAATGCTGTGCACAATGGAAGACCCTTTCCTCTTACAAAGATGTGAACTTTTTTGGGGAGTGAATGGAGTGACAATGGAGCTCTCTTTGCCAACGTATACATGGCTGCCATGGATGACAATGGTTGGAGTGACAATGGAGCTCTCTTTGCCAACGTGTACATGACTGCCATGGATGACAGTGGATGGAGTGGCAGTGGAGCTCTCTTTCCCAAAGTTTACATGACTGCCATGGATAACAGTGGATGGAGTGACAATGGAGCTCTCTTTGCCAACGTGTACATGACTTCCATGGATGACAGTGGATGGAGTGACAGTGGAGCTTTCTTTACCCCAGTATACATGACTGCCATTGATGACAGTGAATTGAGAGACAATGGAGCTCTCTTTGCCAAAGTTTACATGACTGCCATGGATAACAGTGGATGGAGTGACAATGGAGCTCTCTTTGCCAACGTGTACATGACTGCCATGGATGACAGTGGATGGAGTGGCAGTGGAGCTTTCTTTACCCCAGTATACATGACTGCCATTGATGACAGTGAATTGAGAGACAATGGAGTTCTCTTTGCCAAAGTTTACATGACTGCCATGGATAACAGTGGATGGAGTGACAATGGAGCTCTCTTTGCCAACGTGTACATGACTGCCATGGATGACAGTGGATGGAGTGGCAGTGGAGCTTTCTTTACCCCAGTATACATGACTGCCATTGATGACAGTGAATTGAGAGACAATGGAGCTCTCTTTGCCAAAGTTTACATGACTGCCATGGATAACAGTGGATGGAGTGACAATGGAGCTCTCTTTGCCAACGTGTACATGACTGCCATGGATGACAGTGGATGGAGTGGCAGTGGAGCTCTCTTTCCCAAAGTTTACATGACTGCCATGGATAACAGTGGATGGAGTGACAATGGAGCTCTCTTTGCCAACGTGTACATGACTTCCATGGATGACAGTGGATGGAGTGACAGTGGAGCTTTCTTTACCACAGTATACATGACTGCCATTGATAACAGTGGATGGAGTGACAATGGAGCTCTCTTTGCCAAAGTTTACATGACTGCCATGGATGACAGTGGTTGGAGTGACAATGGAGCTTTCTTTACCACAGTATACATGACTGCCATTGATGACAGTGAATTGAGAGACAATGGAGCTCTCTTTGCCAAAGTTTACATGACTGCCATGGATAACAGTGGATGGAGTGACAATGGAGCTCTCTTTGCCAACGTGTACATGGCTGTCATGGATGACAGAAGATGGAGTGACAGTGGAGCTTTCTTTACCACAATATACATGACTGGCATTGATGACAGTGAATGGAGTGACAATGGAGCTCTCTTTGCCAACGTGTACATGGCTGTCGTGGATGACAGAAGATAGAGTGACAATGGAGCTCTCTTTGCCAACGTGTACATGGCTGTCATGGATGACAGAAGATAGAGTGACAATGGAGCTCTCTTTGCCAAAGTTTACATGACTGCCATGGATAACAGTGGATGGAGTGACAATGGAGCTCTCTTTGCCAACGTGTACATGACTGCTGTATGACAGTGGATGGAGTGACAGTGGAGCTTTCTTTACCACAGTATACATGACTGCCATTGATGGCAGTGAATGGAGTAACAATGGAGCTCTCTTTGCCAACGTGTACATGGCTGTCATGGATGACAGAAGATGGAGTGACAATGGAGCTCTCTTTGCCAAAGTTTACATGACTGCCATGGATAACAGTGGATGGAGTGACAATGGAGTTCTCTTTGTCAATGTGTACATAACTGCCATGGATGACGGTAATTTCATTAGCCACACAAGGGGAGGAAGTTAAGCCAAATACGCAGAAGACACTTTTTTTCCACCCACAGCAAAAGAGATGAAGCAAAGAGGAAAGTCAATGTTGTGAAATCTAATTCAGTTTTCAACTTTACCATCAAATCTAGCAAAGAAAAGGACTCCCCTTTTCATGATGTTCATGGCAAAAGAAACCCAAATAATATGGCACATATGTAAACATGAAAAGTAAAATGTGGACATCTGGCTTTAAAGAAAGGGAAACTGACAAGATTTATACAAAAAAAAATCAGTCAATTGTGTTCACATTAGAATTGCATTTAATCACTGCAGTACCAACAATTCTGGTCTAACTAATAACAGATATCCAAATGATATGACAGATAAATGATAAGTAAAAAAGGGATTAACACCACACAACAAACCAAGACAGCCATAGAAAATTTATACAAATTTACCAAGGGGTGTCCTACAGACAGGGAGTATAAAGGGTTCTTTACTAACTCGGCCACTGGATCCCCAAATTTCTAACTATGCCCCTGAGCTTATTCAGAATGAACACGTGTCTCCAGATTGTTCTCCAGGAGAAAATTATGTGACAAACCACTAGAACCAGGGGATACAGTTCTCTGAAAATTCAAGGAATAACTAGGCTACCTTTGATTGCCTTTGAGAGTGTTCAAAATTATGTTTGGATTCTTTTTTTCCTAAATTTCTCATCTTTGACTAAAATAGCTGTAAATTGTAGTTTCATTGTCAATATCGTATAATCTCGAAGAACATGAATGGATGGTGAAAACAGCTACCAGAATTAAAGAAAAGGGAAAAGCATGGTATAAAATTCATCTTTTGCAGAAATCATCCAGGTTTATTTTTGAAAGTCCTCTTGTCAGACTACTTGGTCTGTGTATAAGGCCCTTTCATTCATTTAGTTTCCTTATAAAGCAAGGAAGTCTATTACCTTACTCTCTCTCTCTCTCTCTCTCTCTCTCTCTCTCTCTCTCTCTCTCTCTCTCTCTCTCTCTCTCTCTCTCTCTCTCTCTCTATATATATATATATATATATATATATATATATATATATATATATATATATATATATATATATACTGTATATAAACACATATATATACAAGAGAGAGAGAGAGAGAGAGAGAGAGAGAGAGAGAGAGAGAGAGAGAGAGAGAGAGAGAGAGAGAGAGTAAATGGCTACCTCTCCTGATAAGGCTTACAGTACTGTATACAGATATCATTTTAGTCACAAATTCCTACAACCCGCAGTGAAATTTTTATAATAAATAAATATATTCTAAATAACCCCGAATGTTTTAGATAATAAACATTTCCTTGGTTGATATAAAAACCACAATAAAGTTACATTTCCAAAAAGGACAGTTAAAAGCCACCACACAGAACGTGAACACATTTTTACAACAAGTAGTAGAAATGTATATAATGAATAAATATTTATTGTATACAGAACATCGCATATTTTAGATAATAAAAAAAAAACATTTCCTTGATTGATATAAAAATCATGATAAAGATATATTTAAAAAAGGACAGTTAAAAGCCACCACACAAAACGTAACCAGGGTTGCCATTCGTACGATAATTATCGTTCATGTACGATTATTTTGGGTCCGGTACGATACATACCTTGGGTATATACAATGTATGTGTGTGTTTTTTATTAAACAATTATACTAAAATACCTTGAAATAAACTATATATGTTACTCCTTAATATTCTTGTTCAAAGTGTGTACGATAATTTTGGTTTATAAAACGATAATTTCAAGGTTCAGGTATGATAATCCAGTGGAAATAATCTGGTAACCCTGAACGTAACTAACGCAGGGGTGCCGTTCGTACGATAATTATAGTACGTGTACGATTATTTTGGGTCCGGTATGATGTACGATACATACCTAAGGTATAAACAATGTAGGTGTGTGTGGGTTTAATTAATCAATTATACTAAAATATTTTGAAATAAGTCAATCATGTAACACCCTAGTAATTATATTGAAACTGTGTACGATAATTTTGGTTGAAAGACGACAATTTTAAGGCTCATGTACGATAAATCAGTCGAAATAATCTGGCAACCCTGCCGAAGATCCTCAAGATCAGACAACAACTTTGTTTATGGAGGGAGAAATCAAAATTGGTCTGTGTGACAAGGGCCACAGTCATTATTAATCAAGAACTGATATATTTCTTCTTCAGGACGTATTTTTTGGATTATTTCTCGCAATGGGTGATGCTACAATGCCCGCCAGCCTTTCCAGTTCTGTTGAAAAGTGAGATATTCGAGTGTGTTAAGTCTTGTGTTCCTTTTACGAGTCTTGTTCTCTCGTATACAATATTAAACGAAAAGAAGGTTAATTTTAGTACTTTATACATAATATTATGACCTTGTTATATTGTTTAATGTTATATTTGGTATAGTGATATTATTAATCCGAGAATTACGGTTAAATGTTACCGCCTAACCTAGAGAGTCTCGGAACAGCCCATGTAGGCTGCTATTGGTCTTTTTGGTAAAGTTTTACTGTATTACAGATTTTCAGGTAATTTTGTATTGTATTACAGGGTGAGATTTCGAACAGAAAATATGTTTTCCTATAGTAAAAAACGTGATTTAACAGAATTTGATGTTCATTTCAACAGGAAACAAACAGATCAACCAATTCGGATAACTTTAATCTGCCGAATTGGTTGATGTTATTACGGATGAAATGAAGGTGAAAACCGGTTAAATCACGATATTTCCTCAGGAAAACATATTTTCTGTTAAAATGGTTAAATATAAACAATGCTGTCATATATGTTGGGTTAAAATATTTAAATATAAACACTAGTTCAACGGCGACACTTCCCTTACGGATGTGATGCGAACGATAACATTAGCATCGTTACCAATGATGCACAGTGTTACCGACGATGGCGAATGGTACACAGAGTTACCAACGGTACGATGGCATTACTAGCGACAGCAATGCTAGATATTTGCATATGTATTTCAAATAATTTTTCCATATAAGTTTTACACAATATATAAAAAGTACAAAAAGGGCACAGAACCTAACAAACCTAACCTAGTAGTATGACAGGTCACAAACCTCAGGTATTTACTGAAAACGGTAAAATTCTCCATGTTACGAATGATACGCAGTGTAACCAACGGTACAGTGACATTACTATCGATAGTAATGCTAGATATTTCCATATGTATTTTAAATAATTTTCCTATATAAGTTTTACACTATATAAAATGTACAAAAAGGGCACAGAACCTAACAAACCCACCTAACCTAACCTAGGAGTTCCCCGGTCACAAAACACATATACAGTAATGACTATTGAGGAATGACTTACCTTTTTGCAATTAATATTATCTTCCATGGGGGTAGATGACTTTTTCCCAAAAATGTACCTTTATAATAAGTAACGGTATAACCACAACGACGTTTCTTTTTGGTTTTAGGAATGATGGTTTCGGTATTACAATAAAATACGTGAATGTCTTTCCTGTAAGATGGGAGGGAAACGGCACTTGGGGCACTGTAAGGGTTGAGGAATTACGTTGTGTGATTTCAGGAAATTATCAACATTGGCTGAAGAATAATAAAAATTGCCATGGAATTTAGCAAATGAGTTTAGGTACGGAATACTGAAGCCGTTACAAGTATCTATAACTACCTCCATCACAAAAACCGAAAAAATAAAACTCACTTGAAATGAATGACGACACATTACTAGGACAAAGGTTACAAGGGAAAAGGATTTGGTATGAACAGACCACTTAAAGAGACAAAGGAAGGGGGAAGGGAAATATCAGTTGACAACCCCATTGTGTAAACTTTGAATACATATCGGTTCGTGATTGGTTAACAGAAAAACAACGGAGTGTAGAGAGTAAACATGAATGAACTGTATAGGAAAACTAGTCCAGAGAAAGTATACATGTATGATAAATAATATTGAATGGGAATATAAAATGAGATGATTTTAAAAGGAATAGGATAATAAAACGAGTAATAGGTAGGGAGAAAGCTTCTGCGCAGGGGGGAGGGGTTTCTGCACGGGACGAAACTGGTATGCATGAACAAACAAACGTACGGGTGCTAATGATAGCATGGAAAGCTAACATTTGATCTACATCAGACGTTGGCAGCACTGGTTACTGTATTTTTTCAATATTAATCTTACCCGATGATCATGTAGCTGTCAACTCCGTTGCCCGACAGAAATCTACGGTCGGGATACGCCAGCGATCGCTATCCAGGTGGGGGTGTACACAACAGCGCCATCTGTGGTCAGGTACTCAAGTACTTCTTGTCAACAAGACCTCAATTTTTCCTCTGTCGTGCCGCCGGCAAGACCTACATGGATACGCTGTTGATTTTGGAGTCTTTTGTTCACGTTTTGGTGATGTATTTGCTCTGAAATTTAGCCTTCGCTGTTCAGGAAGCTTTATCCTTAGCTTAGCAAGCTTTTGGAATTAATTTGATTCATTGGTTAACGATCTTTGCTTTACTTTGGAATTCCCCCTTGACTACCTCTAAATTCAAGATGTCTGACGATTCCCAAGTTCCTAAATACAGGCAGTGTAGTGTTAGGACTTGTAATAGGCGTCTTCCGAAGGCCTCTATAGATCCTCACACCGTATGTTCCAATTGTAGGGGAAAATCCTGTCAATTGGAAGATCGATGTGGGGAATGTGCTGGGCTTTCGGAATTCGATTTTAATGAATTCCTCAGATATACACGTAGGTTAGAGAAGGAGAGAGATAGGAGGAGTTCTTCTCGCTCTGTGGATTTTTCCTCTCCCCATGCCCCTCAACCTTTTCCTTCCCCTGTGGTGGTGACTCCCGAACCTGCTACGAGTGCTCAGCCTGCAATGGCTGATATGTTGCGTGCCATTCAGGCTCTCGGTGATAAGGTGGAGTCGTTGGTTAGTGACCGCAATCAGCTCTTGGCAGATGTCAGAGAGCTGAAAGCGAAGAGTGCAGTGGGAAGTGTTAGTGCTAGTGCTGTGCATAGTGTCAGTGTCAGTGTTGCGCATGAGGGTACATCTGTGCGTGCCAGTCGTCCTCCCAGTCCGGGACCTCTTGCAAGCTCCCAAGCCCAGGGGAGAAGCAATGTCGAAGGACCAGAGGGTTCGGCAGGCCTTGATCGGCGCACGGATGTATCCTCAGTGGTTGCGGACGCATCTGCTAAGGATCGTCCCTTCCACTCCCAGACGAATGAGCCCTTACATTCCTCGTCTGTGGAAGAGGTTTCCAGGAGGAAACGGTGGACCAAGGTCTCACGACCGTTCAAACGTAAGGTCCCTTCCGAGCTAGTCCAACGGCCCAGGTGTAGCCACTGGGTCAGTTCGGACTCGCCGCAGTCATCTGATGACTGCACACCTCCCAAGAGAGGTAGAGTGGTCCCTCAACAGGCCTCTGCACCGTCTGTTGTTGCTCCAACCACAGTAGACCCTAAGTGGTCCATGCTGCAGACTATGCAGTCTCAGCTTGCGGCTTTTATGCAGGAGTATCATGCCGAGAAGGTTAACACCTCTCCTGTTATCCTACAACCCGCAGAGGTTGTGCGCTCAGCAGATACTGCGGCTGCCTGCTCCCACACCCTACCTGTGAGAGCTCCTCCACCGATGCGCAGTCCTCACTGCCAGACGCATGTTCTTGCTGCACCATCTGCTAACATGCGTGAGCTGCCGCATCAGGAGTTGCCGGGTTCCAGCACTATGCGGCATTCTCCTCAGCCCATGCAGCATGCTCTGCAGACCTTACAGCATGCTCTGCAGACCTTACAGCATGCTCTGCAGACCTTACAGCATGCTCCGCATACCATGCAGCATGAGCCGCATACCATGCAGCATGAGCCGCATGCCTTACAACATGCTCTGCATACCATACCGCATGCTCCTCAGCCCACCGCAGACCCTCCCACACACCAGCCCTCTGCTTTTGTTGTTGCCAGCTCACAGTCTGTCCAGCAGAGGCATGATGATGGATCCGCAGGTACGCATGCACCCGTTCTGCAGGATTCAGCTGTTCAGCTTGCTGCTCTGCCTTTGCCACTCACAACTCAACTTTCGGATGAGGAGGTATCGGAGGATGAAGCTGCTCATCTGGATGATCCTCACTCTGATGTTGAAGGGCACAAGTCTTCGCCACCCTCCTTAGACTTTCGCAAAGTCCTTGCTTTGTTCAGAGAATTGTATCCTGAACACTTTGTGTCTGCAACCCCTCGTTCTCCTCCCTCCGAGTTTGCTCTGGGCATGCAGTCTGCTGCGCCTGCCTTCACCAAGCTTATTCTCGCCAGATCATCAAGGAGAGCTTTGAGGGTTATGGGGGATTGGTTGCATTCCAAGAAGCAACTGGGAAGGACCTCTTTTGTGTTTCCTCCTCCCAAGCTGGCTTCTAAGTCGAGCGTCTGGTATGCCACGGGAGAGGAACCTGGCTTGGGGGTTCCTGCCTCTGCCCAGGCCGACTTCTCAAGTCTGGTTGACTCTCCCCGCAGGTTGGCTATGAGACGTTCGAAGATCTGCTGGTCCTTTTCCGATCTTGATCATATGTTGAAGGGAGTCTTTCGTGCCTTCGAGATATTCAACTTCCTCGATTGGTGTTTGGGAGCCTTAAGCAGGAAGACTTCCCCTTCTGACAAGGACTCGGCCATGCTGATCATGTCCAGCATGGACAAGGCAATACGGGATGGGTCTGGTGAACTTGCGGCTTCATATGTATCAGGGGTCCTCAAGAAGAGAGAACATCTGTGCTCCTTCTTATCTGCTGGTATCACTCCTTGCCAGAAGTCAGAGTTGCTGTTTGCTCCTCTCTCCAAGTGTCTGTTTCCGGAGGATTTGATTAAGGGGATGGCTGCCTCTCTTATCCAGAAGGATACGCATGACCTCATGGCTTCTTCTGCACGTAAGGCTAAAACCTTACCTTCCGTGCCTAGACCCTTCCGCCCTTTAGCAGTTGATACACCTGCTTCTAGGTTCATCCCGCCCTTTCGTGGCAGAACCTCCAGCAGAGGAGGTACCCGTGCAGACAGTCACCGTGGCAAGTCCAAGAAGGGTTCCAAGTCCGCAAAAGGCAAGTTTTGACTGCCTTCCTCTCCGGACAGCAGTAGGAGCCAGACTCAAGACCTTCTGGCAAGCTTGGGAGAGCAGAGGTGCAGACGCTCAGTCTGTGAAGTGGCTAAGGGAGGGATACAGAATTCCGTTCTGCCTCAATCCCCCTCTAGCTACATCTCCCATCAACCTCTCTCCCAACTACAAGGAGAAGGACAAGAGGCTAGCGTTGCAACAAGAGGTGTCGCTCTTGCTACAAAAGGAAGCAGTGGTCATAGTCCGGGATCATCAATCCCCGGGCTTTTACAACCGTCTCTTCCTGGTAGCCAAGAAGACAGGAGGTTGGAGACCGGTGCTGGACGTCAGTGCTCTCAATGCTTATGTCACCAAGCAGACGTTTACGATGGAGACGACGAAGTCGGTCCTAGCAGCGGTCAGGCAGGAGGACTGGATGGTCTCGTTAGACCTGAAAGACGCATACTTTCACGTCCCCATCCATCCAGACTCCCAACCTTTCCTAAGATTCGTCTTTGGAAAGGTTGTGTACCAGTTCCAAGCCCTGTGCTTTGGCCTAAGCACGGCACCTCTTGTGTTTACGAGACTGATGAGGAATATTGCGAAATTCCTTCACTTGGCAGACATCAGAGCCTCCCTCTATTTAGACGACTGGCTTTTAAGAGCTCCCACAAGTCGTCGCTGTCTGGAGAATCTCAGATGGACTATGGATCTGACCAAGGAACTGGGCCTCCTGGTCAATTTAGAGAAGTCCCAGCTCGTCCCATCCCAGACCATTGTTTACCTGGGTATGGAGATTCAGAGTCGAGCTTTTCGGGCTTTTCTGTCGGCCCCAAGGATCAACCAAGCCCTAGAGTGCATCCTGAGCATGCTGAGAAGGAACCGATGCTCAGTAAGGCAGTGGATGAGTCTAACAGGGACACTTTCATCGCTGGCCCTGTTCATCGGGTTAGGGAGACTCCACCTCCGCCCCCTTCAGTATCATCTGGCTGCTCACTGGATAAAGGACATGACGCTAGAGACGGTCTCAGTTCCTGTTTCCGAAGAGATGAGGTCTACTCTAACGTGGTGGAAGAACAGCATTCTTCTCAAGGAAGGTCTTTCGTTAGCTGTTCAGACCCCCGACCACCGTCTCTTCTCGGACGCATCAGACTCGGGCTGGGGTGCGACATTGGACGGACAGGAATGCTCGGGAACATGGAATCAGGAGCAAAGGACACTTCACATCAATTGCAAGGAGTTGTTGGCGGTTCATCTGGCCTTAATAAACTTCAAGTCCCTCCAGCTAAACAAGGTGGTGGAGGTGAACTCCGACAACACCACAGCCTTGGCTTACGTCTCCAAGCAGGGGGGGACTCATTCGAGGAAGTTGTTCGAGATCGCAAGGGACCTCCTCATTTGGTCAAAAGATCGAAGGCTCACGCTGGTAACGAGGTTCATTCAGGGCGATATGAATGTCATGGCAGATCGCCTCAGCCGGAAGGGTCAGGTCATCCCCACAGAGTGGACCCTTCACAAGAATGTTTGCAGCAGACTTTGGACCCTGTGGGGTCAGCCAACCATAGATCTGTTCGCTACCTCGATGACCAAGAGGCTCCCATTGTATTGTTCTCCGATTCCAGACCCAGCAGCAGTTCACGTGGATGCCTTTCTGCTGGATTGGTCCCATCTCGACCTGTATGCATTCCCGCCGTTCAAGATTGTCAACAGGGTACTTCAGAAATTCGCCTCTCACAAAGGGACACGGCTGACGTTGGTTGCTCCCCTCTGGCCCGCGAGAGAATGGTTCACAGAGGTACTGCAATGGCTGGTCGACGTTCCCAGGACTCTCCCTCTAAGAGTGGACCTTCTGCGTCAACCTCACGTAAAGAAGGTACACCCAAACCTCCACGCTCTTCGTCTGACTGCCTTCAGACTATCGAAAGACTCTCAAGAGCTAGAGGCTTTTCGAAGGAGGCAGCCAGAGCGATTGCCAGAGCAAGGAGGACATCCACTCTCAGAGTCTATCAATCTAAATAGGAAGTCTTCTGAAGCTGGTGAAAGGCCAATGCAGTTTCCTCAACCAGTACCACTGTAACCCAGATTGCTGACTTCCTGTTACATCTAAGGAACGTTAGATCCCTATCAGCTCCTACGATCAAGGGTTACAGAAGTATGTTGGCAGCGGTTTTCCGCCACAGAGGCTTGGATCTTTCCACCAACAAAGATCTACAGGACCTCCTTAGGTCTTTTGAGACCTCAAAGGAACGTCGGTTGTCCACTCCAGGCTGGAATCTAGACGTGGTCCTAAGGTTCCTGATGTCATCTAGATTTGAACCGCTCCAATCAGCCTCTTTTAAGGACCTCACATTAAAAACTCTTTTCCTCGTATGCCTAGCAACAGCTAAAAGAGTAAGTGAGATCCACGCCTTCAGCAGGAACATAGGTTTCACATCGGAAACGGCTACATGTTCCTTGCAGCTCGGTTTTTTGGCTAAAAACGAGCTTCCTTCACGTCCTTGGCCTAAATCGTTCGAGATCCCTAGCCTGTCCAACTTGGTGGGTAACGAACTGGAGAGAGTACTTTGCCCAGTCAGAGCTCTTAGGTACTATCTAAAAAGGTCAAAACCCTTACGAGGACAATCAGAAGCCTTATGGTGTGCTGTTAAGAAGCCTTCGCTACCAATGTCTAAGAACGCAGTTTCTTACTACATCAGCCTTCTGATTAGAGAAGCTCATTCTCATATGAAGGAAGAAGACCTTGCTTTGCTGAAGGTAAGGACACATGAAGTGAGAGCTGTGGCTACTTCAGTGGCCTTCAAACAGAACCGTTCTCTGCAGAGTGTTATGGATGCAACCTATTGGAGAAGCAAGTCAGTGTTCACATCATTCTATCTCAAAGATGTCCAGTCTCTTTACGAGAACTGCTACACCCTGGGACCATTCGTAGCAGCGAGTGCAGTAGTAGGTGAGGGCTCAGCCACTACATTCCCATAATCCCATAACCTTTTTAACCTTTCTCTTGAATACTTTTTATTGTTGTTTTTGGGTTGTACGGTCGGCTAAGAAGCCTTCCGCATCCTGGTTGATTTGGCGGGTGGTCAATTCTTTCTTGAGAAACGCCTAGGTTAGAGGTTGTGATGAGGTCCTTTAGTATGGGTTGCAGCCCTTTATACTTCAGCACCTAAGAGTCGTTCAGCATCCTAAGAGGACCGCTACGCTCAGTAAGGAAGACGTACTTAATAAAGGCAGAGTAATGGTTTAAGTCGACTTCCTTACCAGGTACTTATTTATTTTATATTGTTATTTTGAATAACTAATAAAATGAAATACGGGATACTTAGCTTCTTTGTTAACATGTATGCTGGTCTCCACCCACCACCCTGAGTGTGAATCAGCTACATGATCATCGGGTAAGATTAATATTGAAAAATGTTTTCATTAGTAAAATAAATTTTTGAATATACTTACCCGATGATCATGATTTAAAGGACCCGCCCTTCCTCCCCATAGAGAACCAGTGGACCGAGGAGAAAATTGAGGTCTTGTTGACAAGAAGTACTTGAGTACCTGACCACAGATGGCGCTGTTGTGTACACCCCCACCTGGATAGCGATCGCTGGCGTATACCGACCGTAGATTTCTGTCGGGCAACGGAGTTGACAGCTACATGATCATCGGGTAAGTATATTCAAAAATTTATTTTACTAATGAAAATAACATTTTTCATGAGACAATCTTTGCAACAGCACCTCCAAAGTTTACTCGCATATACTGTTTTGTATTTTCCTTCGATTATTATACATTCAAAAAGTTAATGTATAGAGAAGAAAAGGCTTGTTTTACGATTATACAGCATATCGTTTCCCCAGTATGTTTTCCCCATCCAAAACCCCGAGTTCCCACTGGGGGTCCCCCATTATCGTAGGATATAGATGTATATATATTTCTGAAACTATTCATTTGCGACGGGAACGAGTGTCATTTTCGAAGAGAGCGTAATTTTTTCTATAAGAAAAAGTAGTTTTTTTCCTAGGTTACATTGCTCTGTAATACAGTACACTACAATAAAACCCAAATGTGACCTTCATTTCAACCGCAAACAAACTGAACAACCAATTCGACTAACTTTAAGTAGCCGAACTGGTTGCTGTTATTACGGATGAAATGAAGGTCAAAACCGATTAAATCACGTTATTTTCTACAAGAAAACATATTTTCCGATAAAAATGTTTAAATATGATGACTTGTTCAAATTTTGTGTCACTTAACTCACGTATGTACTGCGAACGTTAACATTAGCAATGTTACGCAACGTTACCAACGTTGCGATGGCATTGCTAACATTAGCAATGCTACGATAATATTAGAATGTGTATTTTAAAGCATTTTTCCATATACCCTTTACACAATATATAAAAAGCTACAAAAGGCTATAGAATCTAACGAACCCACCTAACTTAACCTAGAAGTTCCCAGGTCACGACCCCTACCCGGGGGCAAGCCCCCAGACCCCCTTCCCAGGTCACTACCCCTACCTGGGGGCAAGCCCTTCCCAGGTCACAAAATTGTACTGGCAAGAGGTAATGTTGAGCTTAGCACTATAAAAACATTAAAATGAAAGAAATGAATGACTTTCTTTTATGATTGGCATTTCTTCTTGGTCTTAGATACCTTAGTTTGGGTATTGCAGTAATATACGTGAATGTCTTTCCAGTTAGGAAGAAACGTCACTTGAGGCACTGTAAACGTTGAGGTATTACATTGTGTGACTTAAAGAAATTATCAACAGTGGATGACGTATCAAAAAAATCACCATGAAATTTAGCAAATGCTTTTAAGTATGGAATACTGCAGCCGTTACAAGTTTCTATAACTTCCTCCATCGCAAAATACGAAAAAAAAAATTCACTTGAAATAACGAACACCTGACTAGGACAAAGGTTTCCAGGGAAAAGGATTTGGTGTAAGGGGAATGAATAGACCACATGAAGAGGTAAGGGAAGGGGGTAGGGAAATATTAACCCCCAACCCCCTCGTGCAAACTTTACATACGTATGGGTCCGTGATTGGTTAACGGGAAAATAACGGAGTCTAGAGGGAAAACATGAATGAACTAGAATGGGAAACTTGTCCAGAGCAAGTATTTATGTGAAATTGGTGTGTGACAAGGTAATAACAAAATGAATAAAAGTAATACTGTATAGGAAGGTAAAATGGAATTTATGATAAATATTATTTAATGGGAATATAAAATGGGGTGATTTTATGAGGTATCGGATAATAAAACGTGTAATACTTGAGTCAATCGTAATATGTATGCGAGGGTATTACATAAAAGGAATGGTATAGTTGAACTGGATCAAGTAATAGACTTGAACAGAGCTGGTAGAGAAGACGCATAGTTACATTTCATGATTAGATAAGAAAACCTATTGGTGGAGGAAGAGTCTCTGCGCAGGGAGGTGGGGTTTTTGCGCAGAAGGTCGAAACCTGCTATGTACAAACGAATGAACGGGAGTGACAACAACCGGCAAGTAGAATGAGAAAAATTAATTGAAAAACACTGCTAATGTTAGCATGTTACGCTAACATTGCCACAGATCTACATCACACGTTGGCAGCTCTGGTTACTGTATTTTTTCATGAGACATAGCCTTTGCAACGGCGCCTCTAAAGTTTATCCAGTTACATGTATACTGTTTTGTCTTTGTTCCGTAACAGAAATACAAACCACGCTATTTACGTAGGGTAATTACTTTGGCGTAGCTGAATGACAAGCCATAAGAATTTTAACGAGGGTTTACTACCCCACCGCTAGTTAGCGGGGAGTAGGGAGGGGTAGCTTGCTACCCCTCCCCCTCACACACAGTGAGTGCTTCACTTTGCTTTTGGCTCAGAGAGACGACAGATGTGTCTGCGCTCTCCTTCGTTTTGACTGCCATAATCTGTTCTGCTTTTTCTTTCAGAGTGTGTTTGAAGTTGGCCTCTATTCTTTTATCATGCGTACGTGCCCTGGACAACCCGGCCGCCCTTGTGGTACCTTTATGTCGGCCACGGACACCGATCCTCACTCCTTATGTACTCACTGTAGGGGCCAACGGTGTGATAGGTCTAACGTATGTATTGAGTGTAGGGAGTGGTCTACCTCCCAGTGGGAGAGGTTTGCCCGGCGCCGCAAGAAGAAGGCTAAGAGGGATATTTCTCCTTCAGAGGTTTCTCTGAAGAGAGAAAGTTCCAAGGCTTCTTCCGTAGCTCTTTCCTCCTCCGAAGCTCCCACTCGATCGGCTTCGCCCGGGAGGCCGGCGAGTGGTACTGTAGACCGTGTTTCTGTTCACCGATCCCGGGGTGCGGGAGAGGTAGTTGCCTCCCATAGCGAGGCAGCTGCCCTTCCTCCCCCTGAGGAGGATATTGTTTCTCATTTAAATGTAAATAATTCTGATTTATTGCAGCTTTGGGCTTCCTTGGGTCTTCAGGGTTCGCCCTCCAGGGAAGCCCTGTTTGATATGATCAAACTTGGTGCAACTGTCAAACAATCGCCAACAACAGCAGGGATAGATCCTCTGTCTGTGGTTGACGTTGTTGTGACGGAGGCATCGAGTGTTTCTGTTCAAACACCCGTGCCTGTTGCTGTTGCCGAGGTAGCTGAAGGTTTAGGTTCCCCCTCCGAACATTCTTCGAGGGAGGAACTAAGTCCTACGGTCTCTCCTGCAAGTGTTTCTCCCTCCCCTCGGGGAAGTTCACTAAAAGAGACTCCTCTGCGGAGGTCCTATGAAGGTCAGAGTGCTGATTCAACGGCCCCTCGTGGGCGTATAAAGCGGAAGGCTCGTCCTCCCCTTAGCCGTAGAGGCCTTCCTTCTCCTTACAAGGGAGTTAGGAGGCGCCTCTTCGGCTCGTCATCCCCACAGTCCTCTACGGAGGAGACAGCTCGCCGTTCACCGTTCCTGCCAGCTACCACCTTAGACCTCTCCAGAGATCGTTCGCGATCCCCGTCGGAGGATGGTCGTCCTTCGGGACTCTGTATCCAGTCACCCTCCAGGCCCTCTTAATGAGAGAATGCCTTGATGAAGTCATTAAGCTTCAGCACGGCATTTCATTCCTGTGCTGAAACTTGGTGACGGACAAGAGGGCTCTCGAACTAGGGGAAATTGCTCCCCCAGTTCGAATCTAAATTTCTCTCCTTCACCTTTTTCTTTTACTCAATATTACGTCGACCTTATCCTAATTTCATAAACTTTCTTTCGTCTTGCTTTCCAAACTCTATGAGAAAAATTTCCCTCATTATATATGTGTATACATTATGTACATATATATTTATTATTATTTTTTTTTTTCTTCTATGGCTTGGATGTTTCTACATCCATTGTAGTCCCGGCGGGGATGTTCATACATCCTTTATTGCTGCCTGCTTTGATGAGTGGGAGGAGGTATCACGGTTAGGAGGTGTTTGCATTCAAAGGTATATGTGAGAGTATTGGATGATTTCAGCCATCCTGAAGATGGTTTGGACCTTTTTGGCGGAACTATTCTCAAGTGTTGGGTCTTCGGAATCCAAGGGGATCCAATGCTTGGGATAGGACTCTCGGCTTTTGGCCGGAAGCCCGTCATTACAGATATGGGGAGGATGATTCCATAGTTTCTTGGTCTCAGTCCTAACAGGCGGGTTCAGCTTACACCTGTGCCTCTATATCTGTTTTGATGCTATCCTTCGGGTAGGGTATGGAGTGGACCATCTGGGAAGTATACTCTCATTGTGCCGATAGTGGAGAGTGCAAATTTCCTTTCTGACGTGTGATGGCCTAACATTCTCGAGCAGGTACATCAAACTAACCCTTTTCTCTCTCTCTCGTCTAATGGATTCTTTAAGTAACGAACCCCCATCCCCTGGATACGCTGACTCTCCCCCGGCACTGTTGACGACCTCTGCTAATTCAATTAAGGAAAATTCTGTTGACGACCTAGGAACAAAAAAGGACCCCTCTACTAATGTTTTAAAACCAATTAAGTCGGGTAACAAAGGGAAACTCCGAATCCTTCATGTTACCCAAATTCCAATGAATACTGATTATGATATGATATATAAAGCATTTAGATACTATGGAGTGATAAAAGAAATTAGAATGAAACTTGAAAATGAAAAGTGGCATTCATGGATAACTTATGATAATCATGAAGAAGCATTCAATGCAATATGTAACATCAATGATATCAAAATTAATAACTTAAATGTCATGGGTGCCCTATGTGATAAGATACCAAACAGTTTGGATGTATATAGACCTGCTGACTGGTTTGAGAAAGATATCAATTTAACTATGCTCCCCAAAAGAAAGCCAAAACCACCAATGTGGCTTGTTGCTGAACCTAAAGGGAGTAATGGGAATTATTTTAAAATTAGCAAACTAATTCAGAAAAAGGTAGGAACCATTGCACCAGGTGATATATCTTGCTTTGGGAAAAATAGCTTCTTAATCCATGCAAAATCATACACGCAATCAGTTATACTGTCTAACCTTAAGATAAGCAGTGATGAGGATATGTTAGATGTCAAACCCCACCTAAACTTTAGTTACGGAAGGGGAGTAGTCTTCAGTAAAGATCTGTATGAATTTACAGAAGAGGAAATACCAGCCATGTGCCCATTAACAGTGTGGAAAGTGCACAAGATTCCTGGGACGTCAATGATTATCCTTACTTTCCAGGATGCTGATGTGCCTTTCCACATCGATATTGAAAATGAAAGAATAAAAGTTCGACCTTTCAAACAAAAGCCCTTACAATGTTTCAAGTGTTTCAAATTTGGACATCCTTCTAAAGTTTGTAAAAATGAAAAAATGTGTAGCATCTGCTCCAAACCTTATCATGGAGAGTGTACACTTGAGCCCAGCTGTTTGAACTGCAATTCAAACCATAAATCCACTGACAGGAGCTGCGAGATTTATAAGTTTGAAGAAGCAGCCCTCAACAAATCCAGTGTAGAACACACAAGTGTAGGACATGCCAAAAGACTACTGAAAAAACCAAACAGCTATGCAAAGGCACTGAAATCAAGAGAAAATATACCACAGGAGACATTGAACCCACATAGTGCTGCCAGTAACTCCAAGAAAAGGAATACATCATCTAATGATAGTAAAGTTTTGCGTGACAAGGTAAGCATATTGCCTTCCAAGGCTTTGCCACTGTGTATCAAATCTCCAGCACTGCCCACTTTCATACAAACTTCATCCCCCATTACCAGTAATAGTATTAACCTCTCTCAGGCCATGTCCTTGCCTGATTTGATGGAGGTTCCACCCGAAACAAAGTTACCAGGTGCACCTGTGGTAGGGAAGGTGCAAAAACCTGGTAGATCCTCACCACCGATAAATAGGAAAAGAGAGAGACCTCCATCTCTCTCACCCCCTTCCATAAGAAATATTAGAGTTATGACATCAAATAAATATGATGTTTTGTCTGTTGATGTTTCTGATCAACCAGAAGACAATTTAAATAAATCAGTAATTCAAGTTGAGGTCCACCATCCCCCTCAACAAATAGATAAAAAAGATACAAAGAAAAAGTCTTTCAGAGAGCAATCCTCATTGTTCAATGTTGATGCTAAGTGAAGAACCTTATCCAAGGACCATGAAATGGGCTTTGGAGGGGCTGTGGGCTGAAGTTTAGCGCAGGCTTTAGGAATCTTGTTAAAGATTTCGTTAGAGAAGTCTACCTGGAAGGCGTAAAGCAATGGTCTTGTTAGGGCAGATTTGCATGTAGCAATCGTATTGGCTGCTAAACCTTGTTCATGGAGATGGATGAAGAAGGATAAGCAAAAATCCATAGAAATCTCCTTTGGTTTCTTTGCCTTGACAAAGGCAACCCATTTTTTCCAGGAAGACTCATATTGTCTTCTTGTTGACTTTGACTTGTATTCTTCTAAGAAGTTAATACTGTCTCTTGAAATTCCGAACCTTTTCTTGACTGCTAAATCGAGAAAATCATGAGATGAAGGTTCCGGGTTAGCTGTGATGAAGCTGAGACAGTCAATTTCTGCACTTGTTGAGTCAGAACTGGATCCGGCAACGGGATCAGCTTCAGGCGTAGTTCCATTATTAAGGGGAACCAAACGCTGTTGGGCCACTTGTGAGCCACTATCGCTGCTGTTCCGTGGAAAGATCTCAGTTTGTTGAGGACTTTTAGCAGAAGGTTGGTTGGAGGGAACAGGTATATCTTGGACCATCTGTTCCAATCTATGGACATTGCATCCGTTGCTTCCGCTAGAGGGTCCTCGTACGGGGCTACATACCGGGGTAGCTTCCTGTTGTCGCTCGTTGCGAAGAGGTCTATCTGCAGTCCTGGGACTTTGCGTAAGATGAAGGAGAATGATCTTGTGTCTAGGGACCATTCTGACTCTATCGGGTTGACCCTGGATGAGCGTCCGCCGTCACATTGCGGAACCCTTGAAGGTGGACTGCTGACAAGTGCCATCTCTTCTTCTCCGCTAGTCGAAGGATGGCCAATATCACTTGATTGATTTGAGGCGATCTCGAGCCCTGTCGATTTAGGCATATCATTACGACCTCGCTGTCTAGAACCAGACGGATGTGGATGGAGCAGCGAAGTTTCAGTTTCTTCAGTGAGAGGAAAACTGCCATGGCTTCCAGAAAATTGATGTGGAAGGTTCTGAAGAGGGAAGACCAGGTTCCTTGGACTTTCCGATTGTGAGAGTGGCTTTCCCATCCTTCTCTTGAGGCGTCCTTGTGAATGGGGACTGATGGTGGAGGCGGTTGTAAGGGTACCTTCTTCTTTAGGTACTTGGCCTCCGACCATGGCTTGAGTAGGAATCGCAGACGATTCGGTATCGGTCTATTTTTTTTTTTTTTTTTTTTTTTAAGATCTTCAAGCGTTTGATGCGTATTTTCTCCAAACTCCTGACCCTCTTAATGAGAGAATGCCTTGATGAAGTCATTGAGCTTCAGCACGGCATTTCATTCCCGTGCTGAATCTTGGTGACAGGCAAGAGGGCTCTCGAACTTCGGGAAATTGCTCCCCCAGTTCAAATCTAAATTTCTCTCTTTCATCTTTTTCTTCTGCTTAATATTACTTCGACCTTCTCCTAATTTTATCAACTTTCTTTCATCTTGCTGTCCTATCTGTATGATTATTATTTTTCTTAAGTTATATATATGTAGATGTATGCATATATGTATTTATGGGTCGACCTGTGACGGCCGGTGAAATGAGTCCTTCTTTACACTTTTCTGATATAAATCTTCCAAATATACCAGAGAAAGATAAAAGCATGGAATGCAGAGGTTACTTCCCTCGCGCGAGCACCTCGTGGGTGTCGTGTATACATCAGGGGCGTCTGAAAACCACTATTCACAGGCTGTCTTCCATTTAGATCATTCCTTCATCAAAGGGAAGGGCCGTAACAAAGGCCCCAGAAACCACACTTGGACCACGCCACCGTCACTCAACACGAGCGCCCTCTAGGTCATCCTTCTGTTTTGGACTTGCCCGCATAGTCGTATTTTTTTGTGCTGTCGGTGTTTTTCAAGTGTTTGTCGTTAATTCATCATGACTGACGCTGCTACTTCACCTTTACCAATGTTAAGTACCATAGTTTGTTTTGACAGCTTTTTTCAGTACCGGGCATTTGTTCTCTTTCCAGTAATGTGGATTTTAATTTTGGAAGCGGCTTGGCCTTCCTCGGTGATGGCAGCCATGTTGGATTCGTTTGCTTCGCTAGTATTTTAAGTTAATATTGCCCATCTGGTACTCTGTCATCTAGGTTATATCACTTACGTTTTATGACCATTATTATTATCATTATTTTATTATTGTTTTTACTGGGCGTCACAGGTCTCTCCCCAGAAATAGATTTTTCCTTCGTCAAAATCCCTTATTTATTTATTTTATTTGTTCATTTATTTATTTATCTATTTTTTTTTTCTATATTATTTAAATGGCGTGGATATTTCCACATTCGTTATTACTGCCTGCTTAGATGAATGGGAGAAGGGATCACGGTTGGGAGGTATTTGTATTCAAAGCTATATATGAGAGTATTGGATGATCTCGGCCATCCCAAAGATGGTCTGGACCTTTTTGGCGGAACTTCTCTCAAGGGTTGGGTCATCGGAATCCAGGGGGATCCAATCCTTGAGGTGGGACTCTTGGCTTTTGGCCGGAAGCCCATCATTACAGATATGGGGAGGATGATTCCATATTTCCTTGGTCTCAGTCCTAACAGGCGGGTTTAGCTTACACCTGTGCCTCTATATCTGTTTTGATGCTATCCTTCGGGTAGGGTATGGAGTGGACCATCTGGGAAGTATACTCTCATTGTGCCGATAGTGGAGAATACAAATTTCCTTTCCAACGTATGATACTTTCTTATACAGTAATTCTCAAGCAGGTAAACCAACAAAACAACAAAAAACATGAAAATCCCACCCTTAAATATGGACCCTTCAAATACTGACTCCCCATCCCCTGGATTTGCTGACTCCCTCTCGGCACTGTTGACGACTTCTGTACTGTAATTAAGGAAAATTCTGTTGACGACCTTCGAACTAAAAAGGACCACTCTACTGATGTTAAAAAATCTAGCAATTTGGGTAACACAGGGAAACTACGATTCCTTCATGTTCCCCAAATCCCATTAGAGACAAATTATGATGGTATATATAGAGCATTTGAGTGCTATGGATTGATAAAGGAAATAAGGATGAGACTCGAAGATGAAAAATGGGACTCTTGGATACATTTTGAAAGTCATGATGAAGCGTTTAATGCCATATGTAATATTAGTAGTATCAAAATTAACGAATTGAACATCATGGGAGCTCTTTGTGATAAGGTCCCAAAGGAATTGGATGTGTACAAACCTGCTGATTGGTTTGAAAAAGATAGAAATGTACCCATGCCTTCACAGAGAAAACCCAAACCACCAATGTGGCTCTTAGCTGAGCCTAAAGGGATAATAGGGAATTATTTTAAGATATGTAAATTTATCCAAAAAAAAGTAGGAACCATAGCACCTGGAGATATATCTCGTTTTGGGAAGAATAGTTATCTCATCTATGCCAAATCTTCGACTCAGTCTGCAATACTATCCAACTTATAGACAGGCAGTGATGAAATTACATTGGAAATGAAACCTCATCTAAATTTTAGTTATGGACGGCGAGTGGTCTTTAATAAGGACCTGTATGAATTTACAGAGGAGGAGATACTTTCTATGTGTCCATTAAATGTATGGAAAGTGCATAAGGTTCCTGGAACTTCAATGATTATACTTACTTTCCAGGATGCTGATGTACCTTTCCATATTTTTATTGAAAATGAAAGGATTAAAGTTCGGCCTTTCAAACAAAAGCCCCTGCAATGTTTTAATTGTTTTAAATTTGGACACCCATCCAAAGTTTGCAAAAATGGAAAAATGTGTGGTATTTGCTCCAAAACTTATCATGGAGAATGTACACGAGGCCAGGTGTTCAAATTGCAATTTGAATCATAAATCAACTGATAGGAGATGCGAACTGTATAAGTTGGAGGAAGCTGCCCTAAACAAATCAAGTTTAGAACACATAAGTGTGGGACATGCAAAAAGACTGTTGAATAAATCAACCAGCTATGCAAAGGCCTTAAAATTAAAGGTAAATTTACCACAGGAGACATCAACCCCACCTAGCACTGCCAGTAATCCTAAGAAAAGAAATACAACCTCTGATAATAAAGTACTGCATGACAAGGTAATCATATTGCCTTCTGAGGCTCTGCCACAGTGTATTAAAAATGGGTCATTGCCCATTTCTGTATAGCCTTTGTTCCCCATTACCAACAATAGTACTAACCTCTCTCAGGCCATGTCCTTGCCTGATTTGATGGAGATGCCACCTGACACCAAGTCACCAGGTGCACCTGTATTGGGGAAGTGCAAAAACCTGGTAGCTCAAAACCTACTAATCGGAAAAGAGAGAGACCTCCATCTCTCTCGCCCCCTTCCATAAGAAATATTAAAATTACGACGTCAAATAAATATGATGATTTGTCTGTTGATATTTCTGATCTGGAATTCAATTTAAATAAATCGGAAATTCAAGTGGAGGTCCACCAACCTCCTCAACAATCAGATCAAAAAGACAAAAAGAAAATCATAATTGCTAAACCCAATCTATCAAGAACCTCTTTAATAAAGCCACCTAAAAATAGTGTCTACCAAATTATAAACCATAGTTTTTTCCTCCATTTTGCAATGGAATTGTCAGGGTTTAAGGGCCAAATATGAAGAACTTAAGCTCCTTATTCATGAGCATTCCCCCATAATTATTTGTCTACAGGAGAGCAAACTTGATCATAATACCCCTTGTCCTCGCGAATATATTAGTTATAGGACACCATATGATCACCAAGTGGGGAGCCATGGCGGAAGTCTCATATACGTTCGTCGAGATTTTCCCCAAGTTTCTCTGTCTATTCGTACACCTCTGCAGGCAGTGGTTGTACGGATTGACATAAGGCAAAAATATACAATTTGTTCTCTGTACTTGCCTCCAAATGATAACATTTTGTATGATAACTTAGTGGAGGCGATTCAACAACTCCCTCAACCTTTTCTTTTACTTGGAGATTTGAATGGTAGACATCCTTTGTGGGGTGATGTTTTAGCAAACACGAGGGGAAATATCATATCATCAATTGTGGAAAATGAAGATGTGGGACTCCTTAATACAGGAGAGCCCACACACTTTCATGTCCAGACAGGTACCTTGTCATGTATTGACCTATCAATCGTAAGCTCTAATTGCCTTCTCGACTTCGATTGGAGAACATTAGATGATTGGCATACTAGTGATCATGCACCAATCATTATAAACACCAACAATGGTCCACCTTTACAGAGATCGCCACGATGGAATCTTGACAAGGCAGACTGGGATAAATTTCGTGAGCTAAGCGAAATTGAGGGGGATGCAGGACAGGTTGAAAATATCGATGATGCCATAGACTTACTGAATGGAACTCTCCATACAGCAGGAGTCAATTCAATTCCCAAAGCAACAGGGTTATTCAAACGACGATCAGTCCCATGGTGGTCTTCAGAACTAACTGTCCTCCACAGAGCCACAAGAAGATCTCTAACACGATTGCGTAGACGCAGAACTGATGAGAATTTAATTATGTACAAGAAATGTAGAGCACAGTTCCTTCGTGCCATGAAAGAAGCAAGGCGCCAGTCTTGGATGTCTTTTGTTTCCTCCATTAACAGTAGAACACCACCATCTTCTGTGTGGAGGAAAGTAAAAAAGATAGCTGGCAAATTCACCCCCAACCCACCACCAGTGTTGAAGGTGAATGGCCAGTATGTAACTGAAGCAAATGATGTTAGCAATGCCCTGGCTAATCATTTTTCAAATGTATCCAGCAAGTATGAAGGAGCCCCTGGTCACCAGTATAGGAGCACTGAAGAAAAGAAAATTTTAAATCTTGCAACAAGAAGGGAAGAGCCGTATAATTCTCCTTTTACTGAAAGAGAATTTGATTCTGCACTTGCTCATTGCAATGATACAGCCCCTGGACCCGATGGAATTCCATATGCAATTATTAAACACGTACATTTTAATACAAAGCTATTTTTTTCAATATTAAACTTAGCCGGTGATCATATAGCTGCAACTCTGTTGCTCGACAGAAAAACCTACGGTCAAAATACGCCAGCGATCGCTATGCAGGTGGGGGTGTACATCAACAGCGCCATCTGTCGAGCAGGTACTTAGTACTCCAAGTAAACAAAGAACCAATTTTCTCTCTGTCGGGCTACTGACAAGACCTACTAATACGCTGTTACTAACTGGATTTGTTTTCACAACTATTTGGTGAAGTACACTATTCTAGTTTTGAGCTTTCGCTATGCAGGGGTTTTATCTTCATCTCAAAACTTGAACTCGTTTTGGATAGATTTAATTATGGTGACAAAGAGAGTATGGACTCTCTTTCACTTTTAAATGGCCGACCCTTCCCTTAGACGGAAGTGTGTTTAGGTTTTTAGTAATTTTGCTTAACACGTTATAGATCTACTGTACAGTGATACCTCGGTACTCGACCATAATCCGTTCGAGATCCGTGTTCGACCTCCGATTTGTTCGAGTACCGAATTTTTTTTCCCCATAAGAAATAATGGTATATATTCTATTCCGTTCCCAAGCACTCGAACAGGCCCAAAATATTAATAAAACGTGTACCTAAACAACAATAATTATCTAAATGTGTATGAAATTGGTCAGAAAATCCTATAAAACAATTTTAAACCATTTACTGTACTAAAATAAAACAATTTTAAACCATTTTCTGTACTGTAGTGAACATACCTTTGAGCAGCGGTTCGATGGCATACAGGGATGGATGTGGAGAGGATGGAAGGGGGAGGTTACTGCTTGGAAGGAGAGTCCCCTTCCATGATGTGGCGGGGTAGTTCTCCTTCAGGAGTTGTTTCTCTCTCCAATGAAAGGGTGGGCAGATCTATTTCAGGGGTTTCTTCTCTTCTTTGTCTCTTCTTTGGAGGAGAAACAGGCTTTGATGTAGCAGCTTTCTTTTCTTTTGTGAAAAACTGGTCTATTGTTAATTGTTTCTTCCTCCTCTGCAGTATTCTTCGAAAATGATGAATACCTGTTCTATTACGAATACCTGTTCTATTACGAAACTTTTCAAACCAACCCCTGCTCGCTTTAAATGTAAATGAATCACTTTCACTGGTACTCGGACTTTTCTTCACTAATTCTTCATAGATATGCAACGCTTTTTCACAAATGAACGCTTCACTAACACTTTCCCCGGCCAACTGTTTTTCTTTAATAAATATTAAAAGCAACTTTTCCATCTCCTCAATCACTTGTGGCCTTTGCTTAGTTACCGCCGTAACTCCCGTTGCAACATTCGCCTTCTTAATCATTTCTTTATGCTTTAAAAACGTAGAAATGGTCGACTTCGCCATTCCGTATTCTACCGCTAAATCGGACACTCGTACACCATTCTCATATTTCGCTATAATTTCCTTCTTCAACTCGATCGTTGTTCGCACTGTTTTCCTCTTCTCCTTCCCCTTAACACTCATTACTTTCTTGGGACTCATTATGAAAGCTAAAAAAGCAATTAAAAGCACTGAAAATCACTAAATCACAACGAATGCTGATCGCGCGTTGTCTGAGTGACGCTCTCGAGAGAACTGATGCTTCCCGAACAAGCGAGAGTGGCCGAGAGATGGCGCGATCATCACAAAGCCCATGCGGTCGTCACGTGTTCGGCTGGTCGAGTACCGAATTTTTGGTCGAGCACCGCAGCAAAAATTTCTCGAAAATTTTGGTCGAACTCCGAATTGTTCGAGTATAGAGTCGTTCGACTACCGAGGTATCACTGTATATATTTTATATCTCTCCGCCTTTATTAGGCCTCTTCGATTAACTTTCCATTTATTATAAACATATAATTTTTTATGTTTTGTTTATATGCGACCTTTCCTGATAGTAGGCGGTCCTAACTTGGAACCGAAGTTAATCAACGTTGAGCCCGTTATATCGTATTTAGCCTTTAAAGAATTTAAAACTTTTAAATTTAATGTTTTATGAAAGAATTTCTTTGATAGTCTTCGTTCTGTTTTCAAAGATGAACTAACGTTTAGTTTTTTAGACTACGCAGTTGTTGACGTTCAGGACGTTCAACATGCGCTCTATCGTTACGATAGAGAGAGAGTGTATCACGGTTTCACTTTGCAGTAAGAGTAAATCGATTCTGACGTTTCGTTCATTCTTTCTTAGCTTAAATGGTTTAAATTCTAAATTAAAGGAACTTTTTATTTGGAAAACCTTTCAGTTTTTTCCTTTAGCCAAATAACATTTTTTTTTTGACGATATATAATTGGGCTCTTCTCTCAGGTGCGAAATCAAGAGAGAAAGAGAGAGAGAGATAGAGACGGAGGGAGAGAGAGGAGAAAAAACGTTCCGTTCAAGCGGGTAACGTTGTTCTCGTGTTACTCTCCTCCCTAGTCGCTGTACGGGGAAGAAGGTAAAACGTTTCTAGGGTTTTATTCTTGTCCCCAGGCTATGTGTGGTGAGAGATTGTAAACGTAGTTTATTTGAACTAGTGTTTAGTCTCTTTCCCAGCCACTGAATTCTTTATCTTTATATATGTTTTCTGTTTTTGCTAGTATTAATGAGCTGCATTATACGACTGTTTTCGCAATTACTACCTTTTAATGAAGGGTATAATTGCGTGTTTCAGGTAGAAATCAGTAAAAGTTTCGATTTCAGTGAAATAAGTGCAAAACAGAAAATCGAAGTGATAAAGTGATATGCGCAAAGTGTTACAGTGTTGCGTCCGAGGGTTCGTCTGTTCGTGCCTGTCGTTCACCTAGTCCGGGACCTCTTGCAAGCTCCCAAGCCCAGGGGAGAAGTAATGTCGAACGACTTATGGGTTCGTCAGGCCTTGATCAACGAACAGACGTTTCCCTCCGTGGTTTCGGGCGTATCTACCCAAGATCGCCCCACCCACACAAAGACGAGAGAGCCCATTTACTTCTCGTCTGCGGAAGAGGTTTCTCGTAAGAAACCATGGACCAAGGTCTCGCAGCTTATTAAGCGCAAGTCGGTCCCTTCCGCGCAAGTCCAACGGCCCAGTTGTAGCCACTGGGTCAGTTCGGACTCGCTGCAGTCTTCCGACGACTGCTCACCTCCTAAGAGAGGCAAAGCGGTACCGCAACAGGCAGTAACACCGTCTGTTGCCGCACCTGCTACTGTAGACCCTAAGTGGTCTTTGCTGCAGACCATGCAGACACAGTTAACATCTTTAATGCAGGACTTTCGTGTGGAGAAGGTTGACGCTGCACCCGTTAGCCTACAACCAACCACGGTTGTGCGTTCAGTTGACGCTGAGGCTACCTTCTCCCGCACTCCAGCTGTGAGAGTCCCGCCACCCATGCGCAGTGTACCCTGCCAGCCGCATGTTGACGTTCAGCGACGCACGGAACCCTCCGTTGACGTTAGCGAGTTACACAACAACCTAAGTTGTTTTGTTTTGACGCGGTGCGTCAACCTCCGCATTCTAGAGTTGTTTTGACTGCTCAGTATAGACAGTCAAAGCAGTCTCGAGTGAACACTGTATGTCCTCACGCTCCTGTTGTGGTTGACAGTTCAGTTGTTGACAGTTCACAGACTGTCAAGCAGTTACATGACGTTGCCTCCTGATCTGCTACTAATGCACCAGTGCTGTATGTCCTCACGCACCTGTTGTGGTTGACAGTTCAGTTGTTGACAGTTCACAGACTGTCAAGCAGTTACATGACGTTGCCTTCTGGTCTGCTACTAATGCACCAGTGAGAGACTCACTGAGATAACCTAGCTTTTATCGGACAAGGTTCCTGTAGATGAGAAAGTGCTGTTCTCCCTCCTACTGATATTCCTTTGAGGACTCTGTCATTTGGAGAGGAGCCTTAAGCTGCTTAGCCTCCTATGGACTTTAATTAAATCATGATGATTTTTTAACGATCTTCGTCCGGATCTTGTAACTGCTGCTCCTCGTTCGCCTAAACGTCAGAACTTACACTAGGCCTAGCTACTTCGAAGCCGTTGTTGTTAAGCTAGTGCTCTCTCGCTCTCCTAGAGAGAGTTACGTTGGCTAGGCGACTGGTTTTTGCACCAGGAGGAGTTTTAGGGATACAGCCTTTGATTTCCCTTCTTTTAAACTGGCTTATAGAGCGAGAGTCTGATAGGACACGAGAGAAGTTCTCGGCTTGGGAGTTCATGCCTCCGCCCAGATAGACTTCTCAATTCTGGTAGACTCGCCCTGGCGCCTAGCCAGGAGACGCTCCAAGTTGTTTACAGGTCAACTTCTCAACTTTTGTCGAGCCTTTGAAGTTTTGCTGTACTATTATGTCACACATAACAAGGCTTCCAGGGATGGTAAATGGTTCCGCCTCAGTCGCTAACCCCGTCTGTTGCCACACCTGCTCCCGTAGACCCTAAATGGGCTTTGCTGCAAGACATGCAGTCCAAGCTTGTGTCCTTGATAGAGGACTTAAATGCGGAGAAGAACCTTCTGGCCAACAACCTTCCAACCGGTTGGTTGTGCGCCCTGTTGACGCTGAGGTATCCTACTCGCGTCTGCCAGTTGAGGTGGTTCCTCCACCGATGCGACCCAGTGTGGGTTGCCAGTCGCACGTTGACGTTAAGCGACGCTCGGAGGTGGTTGTTGACGTTCAGTGTGTCACTAGGAAGACGTTCAACAACCAGCAGAGGTGACTTGTTGTGACGCAGTGCGTCAACCTCAGCAACCCGGTAGGGTGTTGACTGCACAACCCAGACAGTCTAGACAGTTTCGGGTTGACGCTGTACTTCCTCGCGCACCCATGGTTGTTGACAGTTCACAGACTGTGCAGCAGTACCATGATATTGCGTCCGGCTCCGTCACGCATCCACCAGTGCGACCGGATTCAGCGAGTCAGACGTTGCCCACTCCATTGCCGTTTCCTCATCAGTTTCGGATGAGGAACCCTCTGATGAGGACGTTGCTGAACAAGACGATCAACCCCCAGCCCTGCTATCCATCCAGAAGATGCTGAAGAAGGAACGCTGCCCAGTCAGGCTGTGGATGAGTCTGGTAGGGACACTGTCATCCGTGGATCAATTTGTGTCACTAGGAAGACTACACCTCCGTCCTCTTCTATACCATCTAGCTTTTCACTGGAAAAAGGACAAGACGCTAGAAGCGGTCTCGATCCCGGTTTCCGGAAAGATAAAGTCTTGTCTGACTTGGTGAAAGGACTACTGTATATCAACCTTAGAGAGGGTCTTCCCCTGACTGTTCAGACTCCCAACCACGTTCTCTTCTCGGACGCATCGGACGTAGGCTGGGGTGCGACATTAGACGGTAGGGAATGCTCGGGATTATGGAACTCGAGTCAAAGGACAATGCATTTCAACTGCAAGGAGCTACTGGCAGTACGTCTGACCTGGAAAGCTTCAGGTCTCTCCTTCAAGGCAAAGTGGTGGAGGTGAACTCGGACAACACCACGGCTTTGGCGTACATCTCCAAGCCAGGAGGGACTTACTCTCTGACATTGTACGAGATCGCAAGGGACCTCCTCACCTGGTCAAAAGGTCTAAACATTTCACTAGTAACGAGGTTCATCCAAGGCAACTTGAATGTCATGGCAGATTGTCTCAGTCGGAAGGGACAAATAATTCCAACAGAATGGACCCTCCACAAGGATGTATGCAAGAGACTTTGGGCCACCTGGGGCCAGCCAACCATAGATCTCTTCGCAACCTCGATGACCAAGAGGCTCCCAATATTTTGCTCACCAATCCCGGACCCAGCAGCAGTTCATATAGATGCCTTTCTACTAGATTGGTCACATCTAGATCTATATGCATTCCCTCCGTTCAAGATTGTCAACAAGGTACTGCAGAAGTTCGCCTCTCACGAAGGGACAAGGTTGACGCTAGTTGCTTCCCTCTGGCCCGCGAGAGAATGGCTCACCGAGGTACTTCGATGGCTAGTAGACGTTCCCAGAACACTTCCCCTAAGGGTGGACCTTCTACGTCAGCCTCGCGTAAAGAAGGTACACCAAGGCCTCCACGCTCTTCGTCTGACTGCCTTCAGACTATTGAAAGACTCTCGAGAGCTAGAGGCTTTACGAAGGAGGCAACCAGAGCGATTGCTAGAGCAAGGAGAACATCCACCCTTAGAGTCTACCAATCGAAGTGGGAAATCTTCCGAAACTGGTGCAAGTCAGTATCCGTATCCTCGACCAGTACCTCTGTAACTCAAATAGCTGACTTTCTCTTATATCTGAGGAAAGAACGATCTCTTTCAGCTCCCACTATCAAGGGTTACAGAAGCATGTTGGCATCAGTCTTCCGTCACAGAGGCTTAGATCTTTCCAACAATAAAGATCTACAGGACCTCCTTAAGTCTTTTGAGACCACGAAGGAGCGTCGTTTGGTTACACCTGGTTGGAATTTAGACGTGGTACTAAGATTCCTTATGTCAGACAGGTTCGAACTGCTACAATCAGCCTCCCTGAAAGATCTCACCTTTAAGACTCTTTTCCTGATATGCTTAGCCACAGCTAAAAGAGTCAGTGAGATTCATGCCTTCAGCAAGAACATCGGATTCTCATCCGAAACGGCTACATGTTCTACAACTTGGTTTTCTAGCCAAACACGAGCTGCCTTCTCGGCCTTGACCAATATCGTTCGATATTCCAAACTTATCGTATGGTTGGAAATGAACTAGAAAGAGTCTTATGTCCTGTAAGAGCTCTTAAGTTCTATTTAAAAACCTTTACGAGGCCCGTCTGAAGCTTTATGGTGTTCAGTTAAGAATCCATCTTTGCCTATGTCAAAGAATGCTTTATCCTATTTTATCAGACTGTTAATACGAGAAGCTCATTCCCATCTGAATGAGGAAGACCAAGCTTTGCTGAAGGTAAGGACACACGAAGTTAGAGCTGTCGCAACTTCCGTGGCCTTTAAACAAAATAGATCTCTGCAAAGTATAATCGACGCAACCTATTGGAAAAGCAAATCAGTGTTCGCGTCTTTTTATCTTAAGAATGTCCAGTCTCTTTACGAGAACTGCTACACTCTGGGACCATTCGTAGCAACGAGTGCAGTAGTGGGTGAGGGCTCAACCACTACAATTCCCTAATTCCATAACCTTTTTAATCTTTCTCTTGAAATGTTTTATTATTGTTTTTGGGTTGTCCGGAAGGCTAAGAAGCCTTTCGCATCCTACTTGATTTGGCGGGTGGTCAAAGTCATTTCTTGAGAAGCGCCTAGATTAGAGGTTTTGATGAGGTCCTGTTGTATGGGTTGCAACCCTTGATACTTCAGATCCTAGGGGTCGCTCAGCATCCTAAGAGGATCGCGAGGCTCCGTAAGGAAGACGTACTTAAAAAGGCAGAGTAATTGTTCAAGTCGACTTCCTTACCAGGTACTTATTTATTTTATGTTTGTTATTTTGAATAACTGCTAAAATGAAATACAAAATACTTAGCTCATAATAATGTAAACATGTAATGCTGGTCTCTACCCACCCCCCTGGGTGTGAATCAGCTATATGATCACCGGCTAAGTTTAATATTGAAAAATGTTATTTTTATTAATAAAATAAATTTTTGAATATACTTACACGGTGATCATATATTAAAGGACCCTCCCTTCCTCCCCAATAGAGACCCAGTGGACCGAGGAGAAAATTGGTTCTTTGTTTACTTGGAGTACTAAGTACCTGCTCGACAGATGGCGCTGTTGATGTACACCCCCACCTGCATAGCGATCGCTGGCGTATTTTGACCGTAGGTTTTTCTGTCGAGCAACAGAGTTGCAGCTATATGATCACCGGGTAAGTATATTCAAAAATTTATTTTATTAATAAAAATAACATATTTTAAGCATTATTAATAGAATATGGCATGATCATAGTTACCCATGTGTTTGGGAACTAGCCATTATTTTAGCCTTTTTAAAACCCGGTAAAGACAAGTTTTTAGCAGCAAACTATCGTCCTATTGCATTGACATCTTGTTTATGTAAAATCATGGAGATGGTCAATGCAAGGCTGATGTGGTACCTTGAAAAGAAAGGTATTTTATCATAGATTCAATGTGGATTCAGAAAAATGCACTCAACGACTGATGTGTTGATACGACTTGAGTCTTCTATTTGTGAAGCCTTTGCTTCCAAACAGCACCATGTTACAGTATTTTTTGACCTTGTCTCAGGCTGTTGCTTGAGAATTTACGTGCGTTCTTACATCAAAATTCAACTAATCTACAATCTTGACTGCTGTATAAATAAATTTATGAAAATCATGCTTGGTTGTACAGTCTACTTGGTAAACTGTCACATCATTTTAGTGCATTGCATGCGTGAGAGTTGCTCTAAGTAAATGTAGGCGTAACCAATTATCTGGTTTTATGAGTACTATAAAAATAATTTATTTTTTTAATTATTATTATTCAGTAGGCCTAACTTTACATATTGTTAGTTTAACTATGGTTAGCAAAATATGCAGCTATAAATAGGATTGTAAATGTCTATTAAAAAGGTACGTGATGTAAATTAGGTTAGCATTTGCTGTGGTAGGATGAGGACCTAATTTCTTTATAACACTGAATTGAATAATGTTAAGTAGATGCTGATGACATCAGAGTCTACTTATGCAACGTAAAGGGTAGCTTATCAGTCCGATATTTACTGGGTAATATAGAAAAACTTATGTTATTTTACAACATAAATTCTTATTTCCTCACTGGGTCTCAAAACAGACTCCTACTGCCTGGCATGTTATGATACACCCCAGGGATTGGCAAGGGTAACAAGCTCTTGCTGATGGCCTTTCTCCATGGTATTGGTAGGTTTCCTGTAGCTGGCATCTTCTTTTGGATGAAACAAGCTACTGCGGATCTTCTTACAGAAGAAAAATTTACTACAGTTACTACTGCCCTGATTATTGTTCTCACAAAGCTGGTTATTCCTTGTCTATGGAAATAATAACTACAATGATCATGGTCACAGCTGATGGAAGTTTACTTCGATATCTGCTGGCATCATTGCCTGTACTCCTCTTACTAGTGGGTACAATTGAGGGCTTTGTCAAGGCATGTTGATACACTTGAGGAGGTTGGGAATTAATCTAATCTTGTATGATCAGTGTTAAGATGTTAGAAGATCGCAATTGTCTGTCATGAGGGTAAGAAGGAGAATGTTTTCAAGCTGTGCAGCAGTACTGTATGAGTGTAGTTACTGGAGTGGTAACAACCAAAGAGAGGTCCCAATCAGTAAAACAGCAATCATTGTCTAGCAGATTCTATTAGAGTCAAGGTCATAAGAAGAGTTACAATCACTGTATGAGAAGGCTTAGTAGAGAGTCAACATCACCCTCTGCCTCAGATGTGTCTGCAGTCTCCCATTCAACTGAGCCATGTACAAATTGTTATTGGACATAGACATATCTACTTGACGGGGCACTGACAGGTGTCAAACCAGCCCGTTGATAGGTGAATAAGTAGAAAAGCAGATAGACAGGCTGAAAGATTGTGATCAGTTTGATAAGCAGATGTGACATTATTTCAGGATTGGCATTCCTTTAACATGACCATCTACAAGGAACGCCATTGCTAACCCTAAGACCAAAGACTTGAGCAAATTCAGCATTCACATTGGTAGGAACACTCCTTGACTATCTTTACTTGTATAGCCTCTTCTAAGCATAGCAAAATACTAGTCACATAACCACTCATAACATACCTCACAGGTTAGGTGAAAACTAGGCCAGGACATTTAAGTAAATTAGGGAAGGGTCTCGAGTCTTGGAACAGTAATCCAGTTGGAAAGTAAACACCTGGGAAACAGTAAAAAATTATTTGTTCCTATGCAGCATACAAACCTCTAATTGAGGATATTGTTTTACCGCGAGCTGGAATCCATCGTTAAAAGTTGGAGAACAAGTGGTTATTCAGCTGGGTAGAGAGTGGGGCAAGGATTCCCACCCCCTTTCCAGCCGGATAGTATTCATTTTTGTTTCGTGTCGTAGATGTGCGTACCAGACAGTGCTCTGTACACTAATTTCTTTCTCTCCTTTTAAGAGGTGAATTTTAATTGGTTGAGATGGAGTAGAAGCAAGAAGTTTGTGTTTGCCGAGGGAAGGGATGGCGCTGCAATCAGTTTATCTTCACTCCCTCTGTGCCTCTTGTAGGGGGCATGACTTCGCAGTCATCCCTATGTCCCAAGTGTAGGTTGTGGCCTCCAGTGCAGTGACAGGCGTAAGCCCTAAAGGGGAGGTAATGGGCAAAACATTTGTTGGGGTCAGACTGGGCAACGTCCAAGAAGAATCCAGGTTAGTCTTTCGCTGCTTCTGTCTCTTCAGAAGATGCCGCTGCTGCTGTCCCCCTGTGTATACGCACCTGGATCAATCATCATGGAGTATGCTGCAGGTGTCAGGAAGACACTGATTTACATTGGCCTAGTTTTCAAGATTAGCTGGAGCGTGGGGAACCCCTAGTGTTCGTCACTCCTCTTCGGAGACTAGAGACTTCTCTTCTGATCATGCAGGCTGCTGATGACCCTCCTCCTGTGATAGTGTGCCCCAGTGTTTAGGCTTCTGATGGAGCAACCAGTGTGGTTTCTCCCTTCGAGGAAGCTTCATCGTCAACGGTTGTTCAGACTTTGACCTCTCTGCTTTCAGAGCCAGAAGCGAGAGCTAGGAATAAGAAACATACATATTATTCTTTCTCATCCTCCTCCTTGTCCTCCGACTCTTATTCTCAGATGAAGAGGAGAAGGGCGAGAAAGCCAGCAGTAGTTGCAGGGAAAGGGCTCTCTCTCTCTCTCTCTCTCTGAGAGAGAGAGAGAGAGAGAGAGAGAGAGAGAGAGAGAGAGAGAGAGAGAGAGAGAGAGAGAGAGAGGGGGGGGGGGGGGTTCCCCCAGCTCGGGTCCCAGCCATCCAGGCAGACAGGGATCTTCGGGTGGCCCCACCTTCCCCATCTACCCTGGTAGCAAGCCGAAACAAAGATGTACGGCCCTGTGCACGTTCACTTGGAAAGTTAATGGATGACCTTCGGTGACCTCATCTCCTTTTCTTCCAGGACATTAGAGACCTGCTCCTCCCTCTATCTATATGTGGTCTTTCCGATTCGTTAAGAGAGGGTGGTACCATTCGAAACCGTTATCAAGTGCATGTGAGTTTTAGCTAGTCTAGAATGGGAGGCGGTGGGGGTACGGGGCCGTGGTTGTACCTATGCCTCAACCCGCAGAATGGGAAATAACTGGTACTCTTAACTGTTCCTGTCAGGTCTTATACCAGGATATCTCTTTTATTTGCCGTTGGTTGTCCCTGGTCTTCGACAACCCTCAATTACGTCCCTGGCTCTGTTCTTGGGGCATAATACTCATATCGTATTTGTTGGGGAGAGAAGAGTCTCCTCAGCTTGCTGCCTTGCTCTTGGCCTTGGCGAGGAGCAAGATGATTTCGATATTGTTAAAGCTTTAAAGATTTATGTACAGTTTTGTGTATACGTATATATGAATGGAATTTTCACATTCTGACTCCAAAAACTAATGCTAGCTTGTTTAGTGAAAAACAAGTACCGTAAATTGTGAAGGTTATCAGTCTCTTTCCAAAATAGCCACTTGCGACACACGGGAATCTAACCTACCAGTGTCTCAGGTGACATTTATAGCATTTGTAAAATAATTTTTGTATGATAAAGAATTATGCAGTTTTATCATGATACTGAATAATATAGCAATTTCAGTACCTGGTCATTAGGTCAAAGCTTCATACATCACATCAGGACTACTGTATACTGTACAGTTGTAAGAGTTTTAGTAATTTTATTTTTACATTTCAGACTGATGACTGATAAAAACTGTGGCAAAGAAGTAATAGTTGTAGCTGACGAACAGCTGATGATAACTCGTGATCACTGTCCTGAAATTCTTTTGCCCGTCAATCAACATTCGGAGATCATTTTGGTACAACGATTTTCACAGGTAAGAAGTGATTTTCACAAGACTTATGTTTTTATTTTTTGGTAGATATGAAAAATTTTAATGGTTTTTTTTATATAGAACTAATAGATATTACAGGGTACATTACTAAGTTTATTATAGTATTCTATAATAAATGAGTCTTTTTATAGTTTATATATGACATATTTGTTTTTGACGTTGTTAATAGTTTATATATGACATATCTGTTTTGACGTTGCCTTTTTTAGAATGATTTATTGTTAATTTGTTCTCTTCATTTATTTATTTCCTTTCCTCACTGGGCTATTTTTCCCTATTGGGGCCCTTGGGCTTAAAGCATCTTGCTTTTCCAAATAGGGTTGTAGCTTGGATAGTAATAATAATAATAATATGACATTGAATATCCTGACATTTTGATAGTGCAGCTTCTCGTGTTACTTTTCCTTACAGCAAAACAGGAGGCTGCTTAGTGTAGAAGATGAAAAGCAAGCAAACTTTAGTGAAAATATAAGCAGCACTCCACGGCCTAGGGGAAAATCTAATTCTGGTAGGTATACACCCTTCTGCATGCAGGATGATCTCTCCTGCTCTAATATTGGGCTACAAGGTACAAATTCTTAAATCCAATCATCAGCATTAAAATATGCGTAAATTGTATTTTACATCAGACAAATTGATTTCTTGAAACACTATACTTTTAATTTTACTTAGTTTTGTTTACCCTTGCATAGAAAAAAAAAGTTATGTACTGTATTCAATAAATAGCCCTTTTGAATAGGGTATAGGCTATGGGAATTTAATTTTTAATGGACATTTAGAGTTATCATAATAAGTTTTTATTTTTCCAGTTTTTGAAATTGTAGAATCATAAGTGAAACTTCTAAATATTTATCGAGCTGGATAAAGCTAAGATCCTACCTAATTAACAAACTATTATCAGCTAAGTTAAGCATCTTTTATGCCACATTACTAATCTCTGTTTCCACAATGACATCTACATCCAGTATTGAAATCTACATCCAGTATTCATTTTCATGATATAGTGTTGTACCTTATTATAAGTGATATGTACATTAGTCCTCTTTAATTTTCAGATTTAGACGTTACCGGATCTCCGCTGAAGTGTCCATTCTCTTTGGGGGATGGCTCATCAGAGTTATCCCCAGTCACTCTTGTATCTCTCCCTGCGGCAAAAAAAGCGAGAGTCTCCTACTCCCCTGTGTCTGCTTTCAAGGCTGAGTAATGAACCATTATTGTTATAATTAATTATCCATTTAAAAAGGCCATTTAGTAAGAATTTGTTCATGAAGTTGGACAGCTAAGTAGGAATAGTCATAAGGGAATAGATAGAAATTAAGATTCAGTTTCACTGAAGGAACATTGCAAAGACCCCTTAGTAATATTTAATACGCCATACATAGCACTGTCTTTGGTTAGAGTTCTCGTGCTTGAGGGTACACTCGGGCACACTTCTATCTAGTTTCCCTTCCTCTTGGTTTGTTAAAGTTTTTTTTATAGTTTTTATAGGAAATATTTTTTTTTAATGTTACTATACTTAAAATATTTTACTTTTCTTTATTTCCTTTCCTCACTGGGCTATTTTCCCTGTTGGGGCCCCTGGGCTTATAGCATCCTGCTTTTCCAACTAGGGTTGTAGCTTAGCATTTAATAATAATAATAATAATAATAATAATAATAATATATTTTCAGATTATTAGTGTACGTTATTACTCAACTTGTTTCATATCCTTCCTTTTTTGATTGATTGTGGATGGATTTGTATACTAAGTAAATACAGATCATATTTCTGAGATCAACTAATCAATCTTGATTAACCCTTTTACCCCCAGGCTCTTTGGAAATTTCCAACCCTTAACCCTCAAGGGGTTATTTTTTCCCCAGCACATTTTGCAGTATATTTTTTTTAAATTGCTCTAACAGCCTTAATTTTTGTCATAGAGAGGTCAGGTTGGTCTCATTCTCTTGGAAAATGCCTGAATTTTTTCAAAAAATTATCAAAATTATGAAAAAATAATTTTTTTTAGCATTTTTTTGTAAGGACGTACCGGTACGTCCATGGGGGTAAAGGGATGAGTTTTGTGGAACATACCAGTACGTCCTTTGGGGGTAAAAGGGTTAATACTGGAACTAAAGTTTATTTTTCCTTGTGCCCAAAGTAAGCTTATTATTATTATTATTATTACTTACTAAGCTACAACCCTAGTTGGAAAAGCAGTATGCTATAAGCCCAGGGGCTCCAACAGGGAAAATAGCTCAGTGCGGAAAGGAAAAAAGGAAGATAAAATATCCTAAGAAGAGTAACAACAATAAATATCTCCTATATAAACTATAAAAACTTTAACAAAACAAGAGGAAGAGAAATAAGATAGGAGAGTGTGCTCGAGTGTACCCTCAAGCAAGAGAACTCTAACCCAAGACAGTGAAAGGCCATGGTACAGAGGCTATGGCACTACCCAAGACTAGAGAACAGTGGTTTGATTTTGGAGTGTCCTTCTCCTAGAAGAGCTGCTTACCATAGCTAAAGAGTCTCTTCTACCCTTACCAAGAGGAAAGTGGCACTGAACAAGTACAGTGCAGTAACCCCTTGGGTGATGAAGAATTGTTTGGTAATCTGTGTTGTCAGGTGTATGAGGATAGAGGAGAATATGTAAAGAATATGCCAGACTATTCAGTGTGTATGTAGGCAAAGGGAAAATGAACCGTAACCAGAGAGGAGGATCCAATGTAGTACTGTCTGGCCAGTCAAAAGACCCCATAACTCTCTAGCGGTAGTATCTCAACGGGTGGCTGGTGCCCTTGTAATTCAGACTTGGCTCGGTGCTCGAGTTTTCCCTGAATTATTTGATTTCATCTAATGTTAATTCTTTTCCTTTCAAGGATAATTGCCTCAAAATTCAACATGGCTTTAAGAAAGCTTTGTAACAAGACCTCTAACAATATCCCTCTCTGGATCATATGTGATGGCAAAGATGCGCAGGTAGGTGTTCTACTCAGCCATGTTTTATTCTAACAGTTAATTTTTGAGGATTTAAACCAGACTATTTTATGGATTGCTTAACGTTGCATTGTGGAGTTAAGTTTTTAATTCATTTCCTTAGTCAGTTTGTGTGTTAAGAAATTTGTCTTTTTAGTACTTTTTATTTACCTTGACTTTTGACCATCTCTCGTATGAATTTTGTCATAGTGAAAAATCCCTCATTGCTAGCATACTATTCATTAAAACATATTTGTTCCGACACGGAGACTTACCTCGAAACACTTTCTAAGGAGGTTACTGGTAACTCCTCTCAAACGACCAGAGTTTTGTGTAGTTTACCCTACTCCCATTCTCTATAGTGACCTGCTAGCGGGAGAGAACGTGACCTGGGGGCAATGCCCGAGGTCGGCCGCGTGGCTTTGCGCTTGACCCAGCCAGTAAGTTTTCTGATTGCGTCGTGTGTACACGCCGCTCCTCAGTTCTCTGTGCGACCCCCTTTGTGTTTGATACCACCTGCTTCCCACATGGTCTGGATTCCTTAGCGAGTGTTTAGTGCCTTACCTACGTTCTTTTGCTATCGCTCCCTTGTGCTTTACTAGTGTTTTAGTGCTTTCCCTTTTGATGTTCTTGTGTCTAACGGTCTTTTGTGTTGTGCCATGGAGCACGCTCGCCGTTGTCCTGGGCCTAGAGCCGGTAAATACATATATAATGTGTAACAAGTGCCTCATCTCCACACAAAAAAGTGGATATGTACATAATTTATGCATTATCAAGTAAATAAAAAAGGTTATTGGTACATCTTTTTCTTGAAGAGTTACTATCAATACCAAAGATATGGGTTTCCTATTTGCTGTTATGTAAATGTTTAATTTTCCTTTTAGTTAATATTTTTAATGAAGGAAATATTAACAAAAAAATTTAGACCTCATACATTCAAAAGATTGGCACAACTCAGAACTATTACTCTTCATTTGCCATTTGTCATTATTATTTTCTAAATATGGAAGCTGAGAGTTTTTGTATTTTGCATATGAAAAGGTGGGGTCTGTTTTATCTGGTACACTCGAAAAACTAATACCCCTTGAATTACAACACTCGTGCACATCTCCCTTTCCTTTATATAGTGGTACAATACACGCATACACCTAGTCCAACTGGTACCTTTAACATAAAACATATATTAAACGATCATTTACCTTAGTAAACCCTTAAAAATGAGTGTACATGTGTATTTATGATGTGGAATACATCAAGTAAATTCCTTCTATTTCTTATTAGAACATTTTTTTTTCATTACACGAGCTTGCTTCTTGAATGAATTAAGCTTGTATACCGAGGTACTATGCTACTATAATTTGATGAAAATTTAACGACCCTATTGACATTAAAAAGGGCGAATTGATAGATATATACTGTATAGTCTCGGGAGAAGCAGGTGCTTTGCTTGTTACCATTAAATGCTAGTGTCTCATTACTTTACCAAAGGCCTGTGTCTATTGAAAAGAAAAAAATATTTTTTTTCTATTTTCTCAGGTGAATGTCTATAAATTGAGCTTCTGGAGAAGATGTAATATGAACATCTTGGGAGGTTTACTGTATAGAAGTAACATGCTGTTATGCAAAAAATTTGAGTATAGCAGAGTATCCCTGATGTCGGTGTACAAGTTACATAAACAATGTTGCACAATAATTTATAGTCTCATGGCAGATGCAATCGTTGGAATTTAAAAAAAAAAAATATCCAGTAATAGTGACACTCTTCAAATAACTCTTGACATTTAGGTTAGATTCCTCATCCATAGCTGATTTGAGTCTGGCAATAACCTGCTTGCTATAATGGGCCCTGAATTTTTTTATGATATTCCGGTCTATTGGCTGAATTAGTGATGGGAAATAATTTCAAAGAATTATCCATATAAAATGAATGGTGTCCTGTAACTGTGTCCTGTAACTGTGTCCTGTAACTGTATCCTGTCTGTGAACTGTGTAATCAATGGAGAAATTAAGAATTCGCTTGGTTAAGGATTACTGCCCTTTGGAGGTGTAGATTCTCTTGATGATGGTGATAGGGGGGATACGATGTAGGGTACACTCGGGCACGCTATTCTACCTTGTTTCTCTTCCTCTCGTTGTTTTGAAGTTGTTATCTTCTAGTTATTATAATTATTATTAATTGTTATTATTATTGTTGTTGTTGTTATTATTATTATTATTATCATTATTATTATTATTATCATCATCATCATCATCATCATGTTTGGTGCAGTATATTATATTGCATTGGTAAACTAATTTTCTCTCTTCAAGGGCACCCTCTTTTGTGGACTGCACCGCACAGATACCGAAGTCACCAGAACAGTGATATCTTCTTCAGGTCCATTCAATTCAACTGATAATCTTCCTTCTCTCGATCACCTCCAGTTACATCTCACTGCAGGTTGTCAGTCAGATGACGTAAGTACAGCAATATAATGTTATTTGACCAGCATTTTGTTAGATATGAAAAATGATCTATTCATATCGTTGCTTTAAAAGATTTTGACATAACAGAAAATTATTATGAACTAGGTCAACCTGATAAGGTCATATGTATTGCTTGAAAATAATGGGCTACATAATATCATCAGTATCTTGCTTAGCTCTCAATTCTTGCTGTTTTACTAGTTGACCTTGCTACTACAGTAGGATAGATTTGAAATTTTATACATTACTCTTAATACGTACAGTACATTAATAATGTACAGGTATTTCATTAGCAGTTGTATTGCTCTCTCTAACTTCTGTCGTAGAAAAATCTTTTTATATAATTTTGCTTTACTTTGCATCATATTTTTTAGTCTTAAATAGTTTACTTTTGCATTTTTCATCAGTCCCACGTCATTACGTAAGTATTGAGTCTAGTACGTTAACCCCCTTGTATTTTATGTCATATTAGAGAGCAGTTGCATGTATTAATGCTGGAGTGCCTTGAAAAAAAAAAAAAAAAAAGGGACATAACACTGTGCTAAACAATATAGATGCTGTGCCATTTCTAATGAATGACGGTTTGTATTATAAATCGTGTTGAAGTTCACTGATGTTTGATAGTATTCTTTACGTTATTGCATGAGGCTTCTAATAAATTTGATGTATGTTGCTAACTCATTGGCCCAATCCCAGTTTGTAGAATGACACATGCAATCAAACAGGATCTACTAGAGCAGGGGTCGGGTAACTTTTTTGGGTGTTACCCCAATAGAATTTGTAGTAAAATGAATTTACCCCCACACTTGGAAGTACTCTGGTGGACAAACTAATTTACTTATAGAATTCATGGATAATAAATAAATAAAAAATGTATATTGGAAAAATTTTTAATTGTTAATTTCATCTATCATAGGAAATAAAAGTCTGTCTTTTTGGCATGGAAATAGCACACAAGAAAAAAAAGTAGGAATCACATTTATAAACGGAAATAAAACACACTTTTTAGCATTACATGGCACACAAGCAAAACTACTGACCATCATGTATTTCAAATTGAAATTGAAATTTTATTGAATCCACTATTATGGGGAAAAAAGTTTATCCTTTCTGGCATAAGAATGGCACACAAAGAAAAATAATGTTATTCTTTCTGGCATAAGAATGGCACACAAAGAAAAATAATGTTATTCTTTCTGACATAAGAATGGCTCACAAAGAAAAATAATGTTATTCTTTCTGGCATAAGAATGGCACACAAAGAAAAATAATGTTATTCTTTCTGACATAAGAATGGCTCACAAAGAAAAATAATATTATTCTTTCTGGCATAAGAATGGCACACAAAGAAAAATAATGTTATTCTTTCTGGCATAAGAATGGCACACAAAGAAAAATAATGTTATTCTTTCTGGCATAAGAATGGCACACAAAGAAAAATAATGTTATTCTTTCTGGCATAAGAATGGCACACAAAGAAAAATAATGTTATTCTTTCTAGCATAAGAATGGCACACAACGAAAAATAATTAAGAAAATATTGAAAACTTCAATATTTTAACGACAGATTGAAATCTTTAATATTTTCATATCAGCTACCTCAGGCTTTGGAAAAATGATGCTGTTTCATCTTGGATACAACAAACTCGAAATCAGGGATTTTTCAAGTTACTGCTACTAGGATGCTGTCTTCAGGATTCAACCGGTTTCTGTATTTTGTTTTCAGATTTAAAAAGGGTAGAAAAACCTTGTTCGCAAAGGTAGGTTGTTGCGAAAGGTAGTAGCATTTTAGTTGCTTCCATATGTGCAGTTTTATAAGCCTTTGCAGTTTTTGACATCCAAAAATTTGAGAGATCATCCTTGCTCTCAAATTCCATTTTTGTTTCATTGCTGGAACGAAGTTCAATAAGCTCTTCTGCCAATCCTTCAAGCTGTTCAGGCAAATCAGCCTGCTCACTTTTGAAAGGATTTACAACAAGGCTGACAGTATGTGATTCAAGTTCTGGAAAATAGTCACAGAACCTATTTCTAAATTTGGTCAGGTGCCTTGTGACTGACTCCTTTATGTCACTAAGACTGCAGTCTTGACAGTCTTCCAAAAACTCCGTTTTGGAAAGACAGCAGTCTTATTGGCATTTATTTTCTGGTTCCAATACTGAAGCTTTGATACAAATGCTGAATTTTTTTCCCTTGCTGACAGGAGATTGACTTTCTTTCCTTGCAATTCCTTGTTCAGTTCGTTTACATGTCCAAAAATGTCAGTTAAGTATGCAAGAAGAGCTAGCCAGGTTGTTTTTCTGAACTTTTCTGCAAGTGTGTGTTTTTTATCGGTCAGAAACATTTCGAGTTCTTTTTTAAGAGCCCACACTCTATTCAGGACATTTCCACGTGAAAGCCACCTCACTTCCATATGGAAAAGAAGGGTTGAATATTCAGCCTCTCCATCCTCACATAAATCACGAAACATCCTCGTGTTTAGTGCATGCCCTTTTACAACATTGACAATCTTAACCACATCATTTAACACAGCTTCCACTTCTGGTTCCAAATTCTTCACAACTAATGCCTGGCGATCTATCATACAATGGATTCTGTTGTTTGGCCAAAGCCACAAAACCATTGATGTGACCAAGCATGGCAGGAGTTCCATCAACTGATACTGCAATACAATCTTCCCACATCAGATCAACACTTGGTTTTTTGAAGCATGCATCAACCTTATTGAACTCAAGAGGAGAACACAACATTTCTTCTTCGATTTCATCAGAGCCCCTATATTGAATGTATACCATCAATTTTGAATTGCTACTTACATCTGTAGTCTCATCAATTTGAATGGCAAACTCTACTTTTTTTTTTTTTACTGAAGAAGTCACTTGTTCCCTCACATTTTCTGCTAAGATGGAAATTCTTTCTTTAATAACTCTAGCAGACAAAGGTACTGTATTCAGTTGTTTAGCTACTTTCTGCCCACACATTATTTCTGCCATTTTGTCAAAGGTACTGTATTCAGTTGTTTAGATACTTTCTGCCCACACATTATTTCTGCCATTTTGTCAAAGGTACTGTATTCAGTTGTTTAGATACTTTCTGCCCACACATTATTTCTGCCATTTTGTCAAAGGTACTGTATTCAGTTGTTTAGCTACTTTCTGCCTACACATTATTTCGGCCATTTTTACAGCCGCAGTCTTGATTAAGTCTTCACCAATAGTATGCGGTTTCTTGTTTCGAGCAACCAACCATGCCACTTCAAAACTAGCTATTGCAGCTGAACGTTGGTCAAACATTGCACTCTTGTTACTTTCCAGTCTGTCTTTTGACTGTTTTTTCCAGATTCTCAAAGTATTCCCGTGGTTTGGAAGACAGATGTGAATGAACCTTGTCCAAGTGTTTCTTCAGTTGATTCTTTTCGAAAGACTCGGCAGTCAGTAGTAGTACTTTCATACAAACTACACATTGAGGCTTCATTTGTCCTTTGTCCTCTATTTCTGTGAAACCATAATTAAGGAACTCTGCCTGATATGTCCTTTTCCTTGCTGATGCCATCTGAAAATGAAAACAAATCAGCAATTACACATACGATGCAACATTAACTTATTCACCACACTAAACGTTAACTATAATCACTGTCAGTCAACAGACTTCCTCCACCAACTTGAACTGCTAGATAACCCTTTTACCCCCAAAGGACGTACTGGTACGTTTCACAAAAGCCATCCCTTTACCCCCATGGACGTATCGGTACGTCCTTGCAAAAAAATGCTATAAATTTTTTTTTTCATATTTTTGATAATTTTTTTGAGAAAATTCAGGCATTTTCCAAGAGAATGAGACCAACCTGACCTCTCTCTGAAAAAAATTAAGGCTTTTAGAGCAATTTAAAAAAAAATATACTGCAAAATGTGCTGGGAAAAAAATAACCCCCTGAGGGTTAAGGGTTGGAAATTTCCAAATACTGTATCCTGGGGGTAAAAGGGTTAAAATCAAGCATAATCGTCCAGCCACCCACTCCAACACAATCCAAGCTGCCACCACCACAACCACCACCTTTCACTCGCTTTTCTTATTCCCTTTATCCAGGCCTCCCTTACCTATGATTGTGGTTGTTCCTCCCGTAACACCCCAGGTCAAAAATCCACCAGGTAGATGACGAGGGGTAAATAAAGACTGATAAGTCAAGGAGCAAATGCCACCACCAAGACAACAACGCAAAAGCGATCTCAATGAGGGTCAAAAACAGTTTCAATACTGATGAATCAGTTTCAATGCAGATATTTCTCCATTTCCATAGTTTTAACCCTTTTACCCCCAAAGGACGTACTGGTACGTTTCACAAAAGCCATCCCTTTACCCCCATGGAATTACCGGTACGTCCTTGCAAATAAATGCTATAAAAAATTTTTTTTTCATATTTTTGATAATATTTTGAGAAAATTCAGGCATTTTCCAAGAGAATGAGACCAACCTGACCTCTCTATGACAAAAATTAAGGCTGTTAGAGCAATTTAAAAAAAAATATAATGCAAAATGTGCTGGGAAAAAATAACCCCCTGGGGGTTAAGGGTTGGAAATTTCCAAATAGCCTGGGGGTAAAAGGGTTAAAATCAAGCATAATCGTCCAGCCACCCACTCCAACACAATCCAAGCTGCCACCACCACAACCACCACCTTTCACTCCTTTTTTTCTTCCCTTTATCTAGGCCTCCCTTACCTATGATCCTGGTTGTTCCTCCCGTAACACCCCAGGTCAAAAATCCACCAGGTAGATGATGAGGGGCTAAATAAAGACTGATAAGTCAAGGAGCAAATGCCACCACCAAGACAACAACGCAAAAGCAATCTCACTGAGGGTTAAAAACAGTTTCAATACTGATGAAGCAGTTTCAATGCAAATATTTCTCCGTTTCCATAGTTTTAACCCTTTTACCCCCAAAGGACATACTGGTACGTTTCACAAAAGCCATCCCTTTACCCCCATGGACGTACCGGTACGTCCTTGCAAAAAAATGCTATAAATTTTTTTTTTTTTTTTTTTCATATTTTTGATAATTTTTTGAGAAAATTCAGGCATTTTCCAAGAGAATGAGACCAACCTGACCTCTCTATGACAAAAATTAAGGCTATTAGAGCAATTTAAAAAAAAATATACTGCAAAATGTGCTGGGAAAAAAATAACCCCCTGGGGGTTAAGGGTTGGAAATTTCCAAATAGCCTGGGGGTAAAAGGGTTAAAATCAAGCATAATCGTCCAGCCACCCACTCCAACACAATCCAAGCTGCCACCACCACAACCACCACCTTTCACTCCTTTTCTTCTTCCCTTTATCCAGGCCTCCCTTACCTATGATCGTGGTTGTTCCTCCCGTAACACCCCAGGTCAAAAATCCACCAGGTAGATGACGAGGTTAGCACCTCGTCATCTACCTGGTGGATAAGTCAAGGAGCAAATGCCACCACCAAGACAACAACGCAAAAGCGATCTCACCGAGTGTTAAAAACAGTTTCAATGCTGATGAAGCAGTTTCAATGCAAATATTTCTCCGTTTCCATAGTTTTAAAGACCGTGGGATCCTCGATGCATTCTTTTCTCCAACTTTCATATTAGTTTCCCTCACTTAGCACATCCACATCCGTAGCACGTTCATTAATCCCCAAAATTTCTAATTTTACCTCATTTGGGGTAATTTACCCCTGTTCCCCGACCACTGTACTAGAGTGTACAACATCACCCAGCTGCTAAATTTTTTTTGAAATTTTGTCCGATTCTTCAATGTTTTCAGCTTATCTATTTGTCAAATTTTTAAGGACTTTTCATTAATTGAAAAAAAAATCAATATATCTATCAAGAACAAAACCTTCAGGACTGTACTGTGAGAATTAAGAATTTTAAATCAGCAGTAATGTTTAGGAAATTCCATGATGATAATTTGATCCTTGGACTGGAATTCATTCAGAGTTACTCTAGATCCTTTAGGTGTTTTAATTCACTCCTCTTCCGACATTTAATAATGCTTTGGATCCATGTAAGTATTTTATAACATTGCATAACTCAAAATATCAGTTATTACAGCAAATTTTTGTATTTCAGATTATTAGTTCTGTAAAGGCAACATACGACGTGTTGCGCTGCGAAGAAGAAAACGAGAATTCCAGTGTTCACATGACTTGCAAGTGGAAGGAGATACACAAAATTCTCACTCCTCCGTCTTTTGATGCCCATACAGTAGTTGTAAGTTCTTGCATGTTTATCTGTAATTCATAAAATCCTAATGAATGTTGACATAAGTACAGAAGGTTCTCAATTTATAAACTTAATCGGTTCAAAGAAGCTGTTTGCAAGTCGGATTTTGTTAAATTTTACCTATTCTTGGACATGATGTGTCCTACTATGCGAGTGGAATTTTTAGATTTATTTCAGAAGCAGGTCTTCTGAAAACTATTTAACTATTGTAATGACTTCTTAACTTTTATGGTTTTAATTGAATTTATTTTATTTTTCATATATAATAAATGCTATGGGCGTCAATGACCTTAGATGTCAGGATGCCAGAAAACTTTCAATCAATCAATCAATCAATCAATTTGGCCTAGGGTAGGCCCAACCTGAATCCCATGCCTATGATTTCCAGCTACAAAAGTCAACCAATAGTCGGGTTTCATATGAAATACATATCAGGTTATTACAAATGTTATGATACTGTATTAAATTACAGTGATACCTCGGTAGTCGAACGACTCTATACTCGAACAATTCGGAGTTCGACCAAAATTTTCGAGAAATTTTTGCTGCGGTGCTCGACCAAAAATTCGGTACTCGACCAGCCGAACACGTGACGACCGCATGGGCTTTGTGATGATCGCGCCATCTCGGCCACTCTCGCTTGTTCGGGAAGCATCAGTTCTCTCGAGAGCGTCACTCAGACAACGCGCGATCAGCATTCGTTGTGATTTAGTGATTTTCAGTGCTTTTAATTGCTTTTTTAGCTTTCATAATGAGTCCCAAGAAAGTAATGAGTGTTAAGGGGAAGGAGAAGAGGAAAACAGTGCGAACAACGATCGAGTTGAAGAAGGAAATTATAGCGAAATATGAGAATGGTGTACGAGTGTCCGATTTAGCGGTAGAATACGGAATGGCGAAGTCGACCATTTCTACGTTTTTAAAGCATAAAGAAATGATTAAGAAGGTGAATGTTGCAACGGGAGTTACGGCGGTAACTAAGCAAAGGCCACAAGTGATTGAGGAGATGGAAAAGTTGCTTTTAATATTTATTAAAGAAAAACAGTTGGCCGGGGAAAGTGTTAGTGAAGCGTTCATTTGTGAAAAAGCGTTGCATATCTATGAAGAATTAGTGAAGAAAAGTCCGAGTACCAGTGAAAGTGATTCATTTACATTTAAAGCGAGCAGGGGTTGGTTTGAAAAGTTTCGTAATAGAACAGGTATTCGTAATAGAACAGGTATTCATCATTTTCGAAGAATACTGCAGAGGAGGAAGAAACAATTAACAATAGACCAGTTTTTCACAAAAGAAAAGAAAGCTGCTACATCAAAGCCTGTTTCTCCTCCAAAGAAGAGACAAAGAAGAGAAGAAACCCCTGAAATAGATCTGCCCACCCTTTCATTGGAGAGAGAAACAACTCCTGAAGGAGAACTACCCCGCCACATCATGGAAGGGGACTCTCCTTCCAAGCAGTAACCTCCCCCTTCCATCCTCTCCACATCCATCCCTGTATGCCATCGAACCGCTGCTCAAAGGTATGTTCACTACAGTACAGAAAATGGTTTAAAATTGTTTTATTTTAGTACAGTAAATGGTTTAAAATTGTTTTATAGGATTTTCTGACCAATTTCATACACATTTAGATAATTATTGTTGTTTAGGTACACGTTTTATTAATATTTTGGGCCTGTTCGAGTGCTTGGGAACGGAATAGAATATATACCATTATTTCTTATGGGGAAAAAAAATTCGGTACTCGAACAAATCGGAGGTCGAACACGGATCTCGAACGGATTATGGTCGAGTACCGAGGTATCACTGTATATAATATTGTTCAATTAGAGTATTTCTTTATATCTTTGTTATTTTTCATTGGATTTGTGTATGTAAGTTGAGGACCTGTACAGTACATAAAATAAAGTACAGTATCTATATTTTAGTGGTTGAACAAGAAAAAAACTTTGCAAAGCTTTTCCTTCAGAAAAATAATTTTATATGCAGTTTGTTTCCCAATAATTAGTAATACATTCAGATATCAAGGCACTTCCCCCAATTTTGGGTGGCACTTCCCCCAATTTTGGGTGGTAGCCGACATCAACAAATGAAACAAAACAAAAAACGGGACCTCTACTCTCTACGTTCCTCCCAGCCGAACAAGGGACTCAACCGAGTTCAGCTGGTACTGCTAGGGTGCCACAGCCCACCCTCCCACATTATCCACCACAGATGAAGCTTTTTAATTAGTAATTATTGGAAACAAAACTAAGTACTGTACTCTAGAGTAAACTCTCACTAAATGGAATTGATAAAAAGAAACTGTGGTATTTGGGAAGTATTTGTTTATAGGAAAAGCTTATGTACTGTATGTAAAAAAGCATATGTACTGTATGTATAAGTATTTTGCCCTTTCAGCTTGTGAAGGTGATATGCTGTGATCAAAGGAGTCCTGCATACCAGATGTTTCAAGAGTTGAGCGTTTTGCAAGGCTTTGTCAAAGGACTTAAGTGTGGCGAAGTTTCTTGGTGCGTAAGAGAAGACTCTAGCTCGGTTTCAAAGGATCTAGAAGCGTTTTTCACCACAATTAAGGAGAAAGGTAGACGATGACTTGGATTATTTTCAGTTATAGTTTATCTTGATTTTATTTCGCAAATATTGTTAAGTAAATTAAGCTAATTACTTCTTTTAACACTAAGCATCATGTGTTATGTGTGACATACATTTGAATTCAAGGTATGCACTATATATGGTAAGGGATTACTTTACTTTAAGGGCTGCTTTTCTGGTCCTGTACAGCAGAGGAATCCTACTGTCTATAGGACCTTCATAGTCATTTTATTATATGCTTTCCAAGGAATTCGGCATTTCAAACTGCATATTACTCGTTTATTGTCAAATCCATGCTACCAAATTAAAAAAAAAACTTTTTTTTTATTATAAAGAGCACTAGAAGATTGGAAGTATGTCTTACATTTTTGCAGTCTGCACTTATGTGCATCTAAGTGGCTGTTTTTCATTCAGATTATTTGTCTTTCTGGGCAAGATTATTGTTAAACGAACAAATTGATTTGGACAACAAAAGGTGAAATGTTTGATCATTTGACCATATCTGAAAGATTTTTGAGATTTTTGTTAGAAGACTATTATTTTTGTTTCCAGCAGATTTTGCTTTTTATGACTTTAAACTGATCATTGGAAGGCATCACTCAGAGTATTTTCAGAATTTTTTTTTTTTTTTTTTATAAATTTTCCAATTTAAGTTGTGCATAGATAGGGATGCAATGTCAAGATTACATTTGATATATATAGTAATCACTTTTGTACTGCTTTTGGCTGTTAACACCAAACATCATAATCCATGAGCCAGACCCAAGAATTGTAGGGATTGGTACCACCTGGGGTGGCAAAATGTAAGCAGCTTTTCTAGGAGAAGGACACTCCAAAATCAAACCATTGTTCTTTAGTCTTGGGTAGTGCTATAGCCTCTGTACCATGGCCTTCCACTGTCTTGGGTTAGAGTTCTCTTGCTTGAGGGTACACTCAGGCACACTGTTCTATCTAGTTTCTCTTTCTCTTGTTTTGTTGAAGTTTTTATTGTTTATATAGGAAATATTTATTTTAATGTTACTATTCTTAAAATATTTTATTTTTCCTTGTTTCCTTTCCTCACTGAGCTATTTTCCCTGTTGGGGCCCCTGGGCTTATAGCATCCTGCTTTTCCAACTAGGGTTGTAGCTTAGCATTTAATAATAATAATAATAATAATAAAAAGTTTGAAGCCAAGCTTAGAGCAGTAGCTTAGTGCTAGTAATCACCTTGTAAAGATCTACGAATGGTCCCAATATGGGATCCAAAATTTTGGGGTAGGGAAAATGTAAATTGCAATATCTTTTGAAGTAATGGGCCAGTATCTGCAAGTTACCACTCAAAATGTTAGGAATTTTATGTTCTACAAAATTATTTATAATTTTCTCCAATATGCCAATAAAGTAGGTCACTAAAGGTCAAAAGGTCATAAAACTTTGCCCTTGCATAAAATCTGTACCTCTGTTCAAAAAATCTCCCCAGTTACTGCAGCAATGGGAATCTTTTCCACTGAAATGAGCTTAGATAGAAGATGATAAGTGTCCAACTTCATTTTATGCCTAAAAGTGTTATATTTATTTATATCTGAGGTATGGTACTTGATGGTATTTGACACAAATTTGGAAAAGGTCATTTTTTTAATGAAACACTTGCAAACATAAAGATAACAATTTGTTGCTCGTTCATGCAATTTTACAACCAGATTTTTCCCACCAAGGGCAAAATCATGTCAGAATGAGTTTATTTCATCTAGGACTGTTTTGACATTTAAAGGTCAATGCCCTGGGGTCAAGGTCAAACACATACACCACTTAACTTTGGAAATGCATGTTACTTCTATCTGACAGAACAAAACATAAAAATATGGTAAACCATCTTTCAACCAATACAAAAGTGCTGATACTTGCAAACAATTTTTCTGCATTTGTAGGCCGACTTATCTCCTACCCTTAAGTCATGCTCCCCGGGATATTTTTTGGCCTCTTTGAATCAGTAAACCTTTTTATCTCATTCTTCATCAGTGTCGTCATCATCAAATGAGCCTTCAAATTCAATAGTCCTCTGCTCCTCCTCCTCTTCCTCTATGTTGCTACATGTCTGTAACTTGCAAAGGTATGCGCACCTCATTCTGTTCTGTAGGCAAGAACAACTCTCCTCCGAGCACTGCTTTTGACAATTGCAGGCGATCCACTCCATGACAGCCTCAGGGGCAGGTGGTGCGTCGCCCCAGTCGATCACTAACTCTCCTTCATCCACCTTCCACCCATGGCCAACTGGAGAAGGAATATTTGGATTCCTTTCCAAACTTCTTTTCCAGATGACACACTAATAGTTGGCTCTCTTGCAGTGATTGAGCAAGGAAGATGCACATGGTAGCAGTTGCTAAGACTCAGCCTCGCCTTTCTTCGTACAAAAAATTGGAGAAACGCTACTCATTTATGCTGTTAATTGTTGTCCTGGTACTATAAAGGGAACATGTTAGTGCCTCTAGTTGTTTGATTGCTTGGTTCGATAGGTCCCATGATTAGCCTAATGACTGCAGGTTGTCATGTGGTCTTTATCATTTAGAAGACAGAGAACTGAGACTTTGCCCTTGCAGGCAAAGCTGCTCACAGTGTCACAACATGTGAATGAGTGGAGATCAAGAAGGCAGGCACATTTTTCGAGATCGAGAAGATCTGAAGCCTTCTTAACGTCTATATATTCAGTACGCATCTTTGAGCCCACTTTGAAATATACATGGCATGCTAACTTTGGTGTAAAAGCCATAGCCAAAATAAAGACGTCAGTGTCTGGTGATACGTTGACAACAGTTGCCAGACCAGACCTGCCACAGTGCTCTGCATGTAGAAGTAGCCGGGTTTCTGCCTCCTCCTGACTACTCTGTAGATCTTGAATGTCAGAGACTGATTCTTTTGTTACTCATATGCATTGATCTTCATGTGTTAGGAAAAGCTCTTTCTTGTCCAGTCTTTCACGTAGTCTTTGATCATTGCTCCATTCATCAACAAGAAACTCAATCAGTTGGGTCTTGTTGTTTCCATTATGTAGAAAATTCTTCCACTGCTTCAAACTGTGGCCGATACAATCTTGCCAAACGTCATAGCACCCTCAGACCCTCTTTTCACCCGCTCAGCATTCTTAATGGAATTTTCTTTGTATACGTTGAAGACAACATCAATTCGGCAGTTAACTCTCCTCTCCATCAGGATCGCAGAGAAGATGGACTTGGAAGCTTCTCCAAAAGAGACATTTGTGGTGTTGGCCATTATTTTCTGTACAATGGCCATTCCATCAATGATGCAAGCAGAATTAGACTGGATGGTATCTGCTGGTGAAAGATCCTTTCTCAGACGATTGGAGAGCTGTGCCATATTGGTCTTTCGTAGGGTGCCTTCAGGGTTTGCTAATGCCCAAGATATAGGACCAAGACGATAGGACAGCACATTCCTCATGTCCAGCGTACTGGTCTGTCCAAGGAGCATCATTTTTGCAAACAAGTTTCTGTCAGCAGCTATGATGACACTCCGTCCCTGTGTTTTCACAGAACTTTTCATTTTGATATCACTGAATGTTTTCAGTTTCAGTTTCTTTAGTGGGTCAAAAAAACTTTTGGTGGCGCTGATATCAAGCCTTTCTTTGTAAAATTCTTTAAATGCTAAAGTTCCTTTAACCTTGGTCCCTAAAAGATCTTTTGCAATGTTGTCAGGAGCGGTCATTCCTGTGGAGAGGCTGATTAGCTCAGAGGAGACACCGAATAGATTTGTCCAGTTTTCATCCAACATGCTGACCAACATTGATACTGCCCTTTCATCGTTCTTTATCCGTGGTGCAGTGAGATCAGGGTGGCAAAATGGTTGGGTACTCCTCAGTTCACTTTTCATTAAACCAGGAAATGAACTTCTGTACTCTGCAGTCAGGTAGTATCTGTGTACTGCACTTGGCCTGAGGCTGAAACCTTTTGTCCCTCCTGGTGTCTGGGTGTCTTTATTCACTGTCTCCTCAATGGCCTGATCCACAGGAATCCTTCCAAATGGATTGGCAGGTCCAATTTGAATGGAAAACCCGCCATTCTGGAAGTGCTCCAGGGCATCTGGGTGCTCTGTTGACAGATTTGTCATCTCTGCGTAATATGTGCTAAGATACCGGGCATATTTGTGCTTATTATATGCAAAAGACCATGGTATCATGTCTTTGATAGCAGACAGATGGAGACACCAATTCCCTTCTCTAGAAGCTCGCAGCATGTTCAACATGATGTCTACCATGTCCAAATACGACATCCAAAATGATGCTAGATCCCCTCAATCCTGGCGCAGACTCTCTTTGTATGCCTCAAAACGTTCAGCCAGTGACACAAATGCTTGGTTGCTCAGTGTCTCTGTGGAGGTCTCCTGGCATATATCTTGGAAAAATGTATTGACCAAGTTTCGAATGGCAATTTCATCTTCTCCATGTATTTCCAAGAACCCTTTCCAGACAAGATGATGCAGAGCTTCATACAATAGTTTGTGGAACCTAACTGAACTATTGTACTGTTTTCCCAAAAGTAGCTTTTCTATTGACCCCTCAGCAATGCAAAGATATCTCAACCCAGCATCTTGGAATCGTTTACCATTGATGCTTAAGAGTGTACAAAGGGTGTGAAATATGCCCATCCGAGGAACGACTTCTGAAAATGTATCTCTCTGCTTCCAAATTATTTCAGTTGCTTTGGCATATAGTGCTTGGTCAAACACAATGATAATGCTACTAAGACCTAGTGATCTTCTGATCAGTTGAGACTGGCACAACACCTCATGGACATTAGATAGCTCAGTGGCAGGGGAATTTATTGTGGGTAGATAACCAACTTCATCAGGGGTGATCTCTACTTCATCACAGACTTGAATGTTGAAGCCTGTCCAGCTCCCCACAGTTTGGTTTGAAACACAATGTGCACGAGTGAGCAAGCAAAGCAGAGTTTTCTTTTTCACTTCATGATTCATTGTCTGGTCATCCATTTCCACATAACCAAGAAGAGGAGGTCCAACACACTTTCCAGCAATGTAGATGGAAGGAAGCCTTTCCTCAATCTCTATGGTCCGATGTTTTCGCTTCACTTCATTTATTTGTTGCATCATGAGGGGTTGTGGTCCAAACACCCTGGGCTGTGCAATGAGGCTGTTAACTCGGTGTGATGTCCCTCCTCTGCTCAGTGTCTCCTCCCTCCTATCAATGTTGTCATATGCCAATGTCACTTGAAAGTTAGGCTGAATAATTCTTGGTATGGCAGTGGCAGCAATCCTAAGAATTCCGGCATGCTTCCGAATCTCAGCTGCTTTTAGGAGCCGTTCCCACAATGCACGATCCTGGGGCGAATTCAACTCAAGGTCTGTATCATCGCATTCAAAGATACAGGAATTGCGTGTTAACTTGCACGGCAACAGTACTTGGTCTATATCACCGGAACTCTCCATGATAGTCTGGAAATGAAAAATGAAATTAGACACTTAATTGTATACAATCCTAAATAATGCCAAGACCCTATGACCTTATCATAATGTAAAATGTACAGCGCTCTATCTCAATACATTGTAGTCCGTTTAGAAGTTATTTCAGAGAATTGGAAGGGGTACCTGTTTTAAATGGGTTAAAGGGCTATCAAATTACTTCATCCCTTGTAAACCTTACAGAATGTAACCTAGTCTATGCATATTGCAATATTTTAATAGTTAAAAACAGATTTCAGCAAAACATGCATACTAAATGATCAGAATATTAAGTAATTTAATTTTGTTTCTTCTCTGGCTAAAAAAGGGATTTTGACGAAGGAAAAATCTATTTCTGGGCGAGAGACCCGTGCCGCCCAGTGAAATGCTCCTTTAACATCATTTCTAAGGTAAAAACTGCTATGAATTTACCAGAGAAAAATTTGTATAGGAATGCTAGGTTGAACCCAGCTCGCTCACCTTAATAAGGTGTCAGTATAATACTGGGGCGCTGAATAAATCTCAACCAGAGGCCTCGCACCAATGGGCTTTTTAAATAATTTGTCAAATACCGTTAAGTATCATACCTCAGATACAAATAAATTTAATATTTCTAGGCATAAAATGGATTTGGACACTTATTATCTCTAATCTGAGCCCATTTCAGTGGAGAAATTCTCATTGGTTCAGTATGCGGGATGATTTTTTTGAACAGAGCTACTCATTTTAGGCAAGGGTAAAATCTTGTGACCTTTTGACCTCTAGTGACCTACTTTATTAGCATATGGGCATATATGACATATAATTATGTAGAACATAAAATTTCCAATATTTTGAGTGGTCATACGTAGCAATTGGACCATTACTTCAAATGATATTGCAATTTATATTTCCCCTACCCCAAAATTTAGGATCCCATATTGGGACCATTCGTAGATCTTCACGAGGTGATTATCAGCATTAAGCTACTGCTCTAAGCTTGGCTTCAAACTTTTTTTTCCTCTATGGATATATACATATACCAAGGCACTTCCCCCAATTTTGGGGGGTAGCCGACATCAACAAAAGAAACAAAACAAAAAAGGGGACCTCTACTCTCTGCGTTTATGGATCTGGAGAAAGCGTATGATAGAGTTGATAGGGAAGCAATGTGGAATGTGATGAGGTTATATGGAGTTGGTGGGAGGTTGTTGCAAGCAGTGAAAAGTTTCTACAAAGGTAGTAAAGCATGTGTTAGAATAGGAAATGAAGTGAGTGATTGGTTTCTGGTGAGAGTGGGGCTGAGACAGGGATGTGTGATGTCGCCGTGGTTGTTTAACTTGTATGTTGATGGAGTGGTGAGAGAGGTGAAGAAAACACAGTGACATTTTGCCACCCCAGGTGGTACCAATATCTGGTCTGGCTCATGGACTATCAGGTACACTAGTGTTACTCTTCAAAACTCGCAGGCTTCATTGCTTAGGACCTTTTTCCTTTATAACCCTGCATATTTTCTCTCCTAGCTACCTGACTTCTTTTTAATTAATTTTATTTAAATTTTCATATCCCAATTTAGCCTAGAAATTTAACAGCGGTCTCTTCATACTTGGTAATGACAATAATTTTATTTCCTCTTGACATAGCTTAATTTCCAATCTATGGCACATTTTATCTTCTTAGCAATAGGGGAAAACTCAATTCCTATACTGTAGTTATAAATATTTAGGAAACCAAAACTATTCCAATACTGTATTCTTATAGATAATAGGAAAAACCAGTTTCTTCCCTCTGTAAGTATTTGTAATTTTTGAAAACAATGTCTCATTTTTTGGTAATAAAACAAAAAGATAATTATGGGACAATTGACCACTGAGTAGCAATTTGAAAGACTTGTAGATACTAGACTTTGCACTAAGGATTTGTTCTTGGAAGTAGGAATGAGGTAAAGTTGAGAAGCTGAAAGGCTTTGTTGGAAACAACCCAAGGAATATGAATGAGGTACAAAGCAATGCTACTGAACCTGAAAGGATGTTATATAAAACTTTTGTTACCACCTAATGTGAACCAAAGAAACACTATTAACAGTTTCCTTTTTACAAAGTTTTTGCCTTTCATAATGCATACTGTCTTATTTTCATGCAGCACAACGTCAGAAGAAAGTGGAAGAAGATGCAATGGTTGAAGAAAAGTTTTACAATCGCCGGCAAAATATGGACTTCACCGATCTCCTGTGGAATGTCTTAATGAGTATGACTTTACCTTTGATGCAAATACAGTTTTGGAGATAAACCGGATTGATTACTTTTTATACAGGTTTCAACTTTTGAAAACCTTCAATGTTAATATTTTGTCCTTAAAGATTCAAGGTTTTAAGGTTTTATTTCCATAGTAAAAATACTTGAATTCAATATAGGAAATAATTTGTTCTACAAGTATACCAAATTCTGTATAAATTTTGCATTTTGATTTTTAATTGCAGAGTGCGAATCTTACAATGAACTAAAATCAAGTCTCAGGTCTGTTTTCAAGGCCATTGCATCAGGACACATTCGGCCGCAGATACATGTTCGGACTAAAACAAAGGTACGGAGGTCAGGCATTATGCTTTCACTTTTTGCTTTTAACTTAGAATATTCTAGTTTAATTCTTTTTGTTTTATGCTTCAAATAGAATATTCTATTCTAGTTTGATTCTTTTTATTCTATGCTTTAAATAGAATATTTTATTCTAGTTTCATTCTTTTTATTCTATGCTTTAAATAGAATATTTTATTCTATTTTCATTCTTTTTGTTCTATGCTTCAAATAGAATATTTTATTCTATTTTCATTCTTTTTGTTCTATGCTTCAAATATAATATTTTATTTTAGTTTCATTCTTTTTATTCTATGCTTCAAATAGAATATTTTATTCTATTTTAACTCTTTTTGTTCTATGCTTCAAATAGAATATTTTATTCAGGTTTAATTCTTTTTGTTCTATGCTTCAAGTAGAATATTTTATTCTAGTTTAACTCTTTTTGTTCTATTGTACACAGAATATTTTATTCTAGTTTAATTCTTTTTGTTCTGTGCTTCAACTATCTTGAGACATATTAAGTCTTATAAAAACTCTTAATTACTTTATTAAACTTCTAAAACAAGTGTATTTTTATAGTTTACTTTTATACTAAGCTATGATCACCTTGCAGATCGGAATTGCAGCCCTTGGTCTCATGCGAGGTCAGTCAGGAGATCCCGACTTGAGTGGCATTACTCCTATTGAAATGCTCGTTGACATTGGAATGGAGAAAATCAAACGAGACTACGTAAACATATTCCAAGGTACCTGGTATTATTGATGCTATTTCTTTACTTAATTTAAAGCCTTTTGCTGTACAGTAATAGGAATTACTATACTACTTTAAGAATATCAATAGTATTAACCCTTTTACCCCCAAAGGACGTACTGGTACGTTTCACAAAAGCCATTCCTTTACCCCCATGGACGTACCAGTACGTCCTTGCAAAAAAATGCTATAAAATTTTTTTTTTTTCATATTTTTGATAATTTATTGAGAAAATTCAGACATTTTCCAAGAGAATGAGACCAACCTGACCTCTCTATGACAAAAATTAAGGCTGTTAGAGCAAAAAAAAAAAATATACTGCAAAATTTGCTGGGAAAAGAATAACCCCCTGGGGGTTAAGGGTTGGAAATTTCCAAATAGCCTGGGGGTAAAAGGGTTAATATCTGTAAGAGGTTGTGCCTACTGTATACCTCTCTACATTATAACTATTACTAAAAAACTTTCATAACATCTATGTACCAACTCCAACTTCACTTTACTCTTTAATTTTCATTTTGGTATTTCTACTGCGTTACTACTCCAAGTGAAAGTTAATAATCTTCCTAATCGGAAGAGTAAAAACGACACTCGAGGGGTGGGGGAGTTCCAAGTACAGTGTACAGCCTACCTCTCACAATAGGTAAACCTTACCTTTCGGTGCGCTTCTCGTCAAAAAACCAGAGCGCTAAATAAAAAAAAATTGCATTTATAACAAACCAATGTAAGAAAAGAGCCAACAGCAGAACAGTGCAGCAACAGTATGTCAGTAGTGGTTACGGCCAATGTTAAAAGTGGCTAGTCTGTGACTGGTGGGCGACATGGGCTTCCCCCTCGCTCCACCTGTCATTAACCAACTACTTTGCTAATGATTCAGCAGCCATTCCAGCTCATGCTGAAGTGATTTATTTTAGACACAAGATTTTTATATTCGTCAGAAAATATTAAATTAGTAAAAATACATACATACATATACCAAGGCACTTCCCCCAATTTTGGGCGGTAGCCGACATCAACAAATGAAACAAAACAAAAAGGGGACCCCTACTCTCTACGTTCCTCCCAGCCTGACAAGGGACTCAACCGAGTTAAGCTGGTACTGCTAGGGTGCCACAGCCCACCCTACCCCGTTATCCACCACAGATGAAGCTTCATAATGCTGAATCCCCTACTGCTGCTACCTCCATAGTCATCTAAGGCACCGGAGGAAGCAGCAGGGCCTACCGGAACTGCGTCACAATCGCTCGCCATTCATTCCTATTTCTAGCACGTTTTCTTGCCTCTCTCACATCTATCCTCCTATTAGTAAAAATAAAATTTCCTAATAGTCTTATTCCTTTAGAAATAATAAATTTGAAATAAAAATAGCGGTACATGTAGCTACAGTTTTTTTATCCAAAATATGGATAATGACATCTAAATACTGGGGCTTAAAAAACGTGTAAGGCACCAATCTAAATACTGGGAATCAAGAAACTAGAAAGGCACCAATGCATAATGCATCCACTGTGCATAAAACTATGCATATGAAAGGTCTACAGTATAGGTATTTAATACTGAACTAAGATTATGAATGATGGGAACTGGAATAATTACTCAAGAAGAAACTGGAACTAACTTGAAATGTTTATCTAAAGATTAATCATACAAGGAAACATTGAAGAAAAATAATTATAAAGTACAAAAAACATTGACGTACTGTACTACTATAATGTTTCCACAACCAAAAGAGGGTAATCTAAATTAAACCTAAACTCTATATGAAGTCCCAGAAACAATCATGACAAACAACAGCTGGCAATGATAAGGAATAATTTGCTATATATACTGTACTGTGAATGATCCCTGTAGTACCCACAGATCTAATTCAAACAAAACAAGTTAGATATCGACTTGCCAGTGATCCCAGGGCAGGTGGAATTGAAAGCTAAGTCTTGTGAATGAAAGATTTACTGTAATTTTTATTTATTAATGTAATTCGTTTGGTGTTCCAGATGTATATGTATCTTGTAATGCTAAGTAATGAGATACTGTATTCTGTTTCTGTTGAGAGTGGTTCATACATTTTAAATAAATTAAGTTTGTATGTATGAGATTAGATTTAGAAATTTTCTTATTATTTTATATTCTTTATCTCCTCAAGGACCAGGTTAGTGAATACTAATAGTAAAGTATTACTAACAAGATTCATTAAACTCAAGTGCCAGTAGAATATTAAAATAAATATACCTATACTTGATGAGAATTTTTGTTTACAGGTGGTGATTTAGTACTAGGAGACGAGCTTAGTTGGTTTGTCGTTAATGAAGATCAAAGCATAGAGAAGACAATGAGTCTATTAGAGAAACTCCACGTTGGGTTCCAGGTTGTCCTTTTGCTACGCACATATCTTCACTTGCCTCAAGCAATCTTGAAACAGTTTGCATCGCAGGTCAGTATTATTTATGATTATTTAATATGGATAATTTATAGGGTTTGTACTGTAATTGAATCTGGGGTACATTTAACCATACCTTGGAAATTCATCTTATTACGATAACGTTTTTGTACTGTGTTGTTCATTGATTGCTTGCTGTCTGGCAGACTCAATATTATTTTTGCAGCCTTTGCCAGATGTTGACTTTTTCATTGCTCCTTTTTATCCTTATCCTTTTGGTGATAACATTTGAGACTAGCAAGCTTACAGAATAGAATGCCTGTATGAGTTGCATCATCCAATCCTTTTCAGCTTTTCACCTCTATTCGCCTAATTTCTTCTACTTTGGATTGTTCTAATTTTCCCCTTCTTAAAATCAAATCTATGATGGTACAAATTTGATGCAATAGTCTAGTTTCACTACTTTGTAATAATAAAACATTGGATTTTTGTTCATCCTGATATTATAGACATGCTAATTGCTCATTCAAAATGACCATAACCATTACTATTTTGTTCAAGTTCACTTTGTACTTCATTCTGAATTCTCATCTGGTTTAGGTCTTTGTCAATGACATTTTACCATTATGATAATGGTGCTTCTTGCCAGGATTTTTCTGTCCACTACCATCCATATCTAATTCCTTTTCCTCACCTTTTTTATCACGCCCCCTCAAACCATCTAAATCAACTGTATTTTCCAGCCACTAGACGCTGTATCTATCTATACCTTATTTTCAATCTTTTGCATTCGGTGATCTCACCTTTTTGAAATCTACTTTTTAAATATTTAACTTAGCCGGTGAATATATAATAGCTGCAACTCTGTTGCTCGACAGACAAAAAACAGTAAAAACTCGCCAGCGATCGCTATACAGGTTGCGGGTGTGCCCACCAGCGCCAACTGTCGGCCAGATACCATACTCGATGTAAACAAAGACTCAATTTCTTCTCTGTCGACGTGTCGACAAGACCTACTTTACTCGCTGTTGAAACCTGGAGTTTTTCCCATCATATTTGGTGAAGTACTTTAATTTGGTTTGAGCTTTCGCAGTACAGGTGTTTTTCTTCAAATAAATCCTTGAACTCTTTTTTGTATCGGATTAATTGTTGATGACTTAGATCGTTTTTGGAATTTTCCCTTGACCAATTCAAAATGGCTGACCTTTCACAAGTTCCCAAGTTCAGAAAATGCAATGCTAGGGACTGTCATAGGCGTCTTCCAAAGGCTTCTCTCGACCCTCACACTGTTTGTTCCAATTGTCGGGGTAAAACCTGTCAATTGGAAGATCGGTGTGAGGAATGCGTGGGCCTTTCGGAATTCGATTTTATCGAATTTGAGAGGTATACACGCAGACTAGAGAGAGATAGGGTAAGGAGAAGTTCTTCTAGGTCGGTAGATTTTTCCTCTCCTCATGCCCCTCAACCTAATCCTTCCCCTGTAGTGGTTGTTCCTAACCCCCCTCCTAGCACTCAGGAACCATCGATGGCTGACATGATTCGTGCTATCCATGCCTTGGGGGAGAGAGTCGAGTCCCTTGCAAGTGACCGCAATCAAGAACCTTCTGGCCAACAACCATCCAAGCGGTCTGTTGTGCGTCCTGTTGACGCTGAGGTAACTTTCTCGCGTCTACCAGTTGGGGTTGCACCTCCACCGATGCGACCCAGTGTGGGTTGCCAGCCGCACGTTGACGTTAGGCGACGCACGGAGGTGGTTGTTGACGTTCAGGACGTTCAGCAACCATCAGAGGTGACTTGTTTTGACGCGGTGCGTCAACCTCCGCAACCCGGTTGGTGTTGACTGCACAACCCAGACGGTCTAAACAGTCTCGGGTGGATGCTGTGCGTCCTCGCGCACCCATGGTTGTTGACAGTTCACAGACTGTGCAGCAGTTCCATGACGCTGCGTCCGGCTCCGTCACGCATGCACCAGTGCGACCGGACTCAGCGAGCCAAACGTTGCCCACTCCTTTGCCGTTTCCTCATCAGTTTTCGGATGAGGAACTATCAGATGAGGACGTTGCTGAACCACAAGAGGATCAACCTTCAGAACTTGACGAGCCTAAGGCAACTCAACCATCATTGGACTTTAGAAAAGTCATGGCTGTATTTAAGGAGTTGTTCCCTGACCACTTTGTTTCTGTGGCTCCTCGTTCGCCGTCGTCAGAGTTTGTATTAGGCGTGCCTGCTACCGCACCTGCCTTTACTAAACTCGTTCTCTCTCGCTCATCCAAGAGAGCTTTGCGGCTGTTGGGAGATTGGTTAGAGACTAAGAAGAGTTTAGGAAAGACAGCATTTGCCTTTCCCCCATCTAAACTCTCGTCTAGATCGAGCGTCTGGTATGCCACGGGAGAAGTTCTCGGCTTGGGAGTTCCTGCCTCTGCCCAGGGCGACTTCTCAAGTCTTGTAGACTCTCCCCGCCGCCTTGCCATGAGACGCTCGAAGATTTGTTGGTCACCATCGGACCTGGACCACCTTCTTAAAGGGATCTTTAGGGCTTTCGAAGTCTTTAACTTCCTAGACTGGTGCTTAGGAGCCCTGAGCAGGAAAATCTCTTCTGCAGATAAGGATGTTTCCTTGCTCATTATGTCCTGCATGGACAAGGCCGTCCGTGATGGGTCCAACGAGCTAGCCGCCTCATTCACGTCCGGAGTCCTGAAGAAGCGAGAGTCTCTCTGTTCTTTCCTGTCTGCTGGAGTGACGCCATGCCAAAGATCTGAGCTACTCTTTGCTCCCCTTTCCAAGTGCCTGTTTCCTGAAGTCTTGGTAAAGGAAATTGCCTTATCTTTAGTTCAGAAGGACACCCACGATCTAGTTGCGTCCTCGGCTCGCAAAGCTCCCCCTTTGCCTACATTGTCTGCTAGACCGAGGATAGACACTCCAGCGTCTCGCTTTATTCCGCCCTTTCGTGGCAGAGCCTCCAGCAGAGGAGGTGCTCGTGCCGAAGGGAAGCGAGGGAAGAGGAAAGGATCCAAGTCCTCTAAGGGCAGAGTCTGACTGCCCGCAACTTCTGACAGCAGTAGGAGCCAGACTCAAGAACTTCTGGCAAGCCTGGGAGAAGAGAGGCGCAGATCAACAATCTGTGAAGTTACTCAGAGAGGGGTACAAGATCCCTTTTGTACGCAAACCCCCTCTAGCGACGTCCCCCATCGATCTCTCTCCCAGGTACAGAGAGGAAGAAAAGAGACAAGCCCTGAAACTGGAAGTGTCTCTTTTGCTAGAGAAGGGAGCGGTGGTCAAAGTCTCGGACCTTCAATCACCGGGGTTTTACAACCGTCTCTTCCTAGTATCAAAGAAGACAGGAGGTTGGAGACCGGTGCTAGACGTCAGTGCTCTGAATGTCTTTGTCACAAAGACGAAGTTTTCCATGGAGACCACAAAGTCAGTCTTAGCAGCGGTCAGAAAGGAAGACTGGATGGTCTCTCTAGACCTAAGGGACGCCTACTTCCACATTCACTCAGACTCCCAACCTTTTCTGAGATTCGTCTTCGAAGATGTGGTTTACCAGTTTCGGGCCCTGTGCTTTGGCCTAAGCACAGCTCCTCTCGTATTTACGAGGCTGATGAGGAATGTGGCCAAATTCCTCCACTTATCGGACATCCGAGCCTCCCTTTATTTGGACGACTGGCTTCTCAGAGCCTCTTCCAGTCGTCGCTGTCTGAAGGATCTCAAATGGACTCTAGATCTGACCAAGGAATTGGGACTCCTAGTCAATTTGGAAAAGTCGCAGCTGGTCCCATCCCAAACTATTCTGTATTTAGGGATGGAGATTCACAGTCAAGCTTTTCGGGCTTTTCCGTCGGCCCCCAGAATAGATCAAGCCCTGCTATCCATCCAGAAGATGCTGAAGAAAGAACGCTGCTCAGTCAGGCTGTGGATGAGTCTGGTAGGGACGCTGTCATCCCTGGAGCAATTTGTATCACTAGGAAGACTACACCTCCGTCCTCTTCAATTCCATCTGGCTTTTCACTGGAAAAAGGACAAGACGCTAGAGGCGGTCTCGATCCCGATTTCCGGAAAGATAAAGTCTTGTCTGACTTGGTGGAAGGACAATATCAACCTAAGAGAGGGTCTTCCCCTGGCTGTTCAGATACCCAACCACGTTCTCTTCTCGGACGCATCGGACTTGGGCTGGGGCGCGACGCTGGACGGTCGGGAATGCTCAGGTCTGTGAAACTCGAGTCAGAGGAGCATGCATATCAACTGCAAGGAGCTGTTGGCAGTTCATCTGGCCTTGAAAAGCTTCGAGTATCTCCTTCGAGGCAAAGTGGTGGAAGTAAACTCGGACAACACCACGGCCTTGCCGTACATCTCCAAACAAGGAGGTACCCACTCACTGACGTTGTACGAGATCGCAAGGGACCTGCTCATCTGGTCAAAAGGTCGAGACATCTCCCTAGTGACGAGGTTCATCCAGGGCGACTTGAACGTCATAGCAGATTGTCTCAGTCGGAAAGGGCAAGTAATTCCAACCGAATGGACCCTCCACAAGGATGTGTGCAAGAGACTTTGGGCCACTTGGGGTCAACCAACCATAGATCTCTTTGCAACCTCGCTGACCAAGAGGCTTCCAATCTATTGCTCTCCAGTCCCGGACCCAGCAGCAATACATATAGGTGCCTTTCTCCTAGATTGGTCACATCTGGATCTCTACGCATTCCCACCGTTCAAGATTGTCAACAAGGTACTGCAGAAGTTCGCCTCTCACGAAGGGACAAGGTTGACGTTAGTTGCTCCCCTCTGGCCCGCGAGAGAATGGTTCACCGAGGTACTTCGATGGTTAGTAGACGTTCCCAGAAGTCTTCCTCTAAGAGTAGACCTTCTACGTCAGCCACACGTAAAGAAGGTACACCAAAGCCTCCACGCTCTTCGTCTGACTGCCTTCAGACTATCGAAAGACTCTCGAGAGCTAGAGGCTTTTCGAAGGAGGCAGCCAGTGCGATTGCTAGAGCAAGGAGAGCGTCTACCATTAGAGTCTACCAATCGAAGTGGGAAGTCTTCCGAGACTGGTGCAAGTCAGTTTCTGTATCCTCGACCAGTACCTCTGTAGCCCAAATAGCTGATTTTCTCTTATACCTGAGAAAAGGATGATCCCTTTCAGCTCCCACTATCAAGGGCTACAGAAGCATGTTGGCATCGGTCTTCCGGCATAGAGGCTTAGATCTTTCCAACAATAAAGATCTGCAAGACCTCCTTAAGTCTTTTGAGACCACTAAGGAGCGTCGTTTGGCTACTCCTGGGTGGAATTTAGACGTGGTACTAAGATTTCTCATGTCAGACAGGTTTGAGCCTTTACAGTCAGCCTCCCTGAAAGATCTCACTCTTAAGACTCTTTTCCTGGTATGCTTAGCCTCGGCTAAAAGAGTCATTGAGATTCATGCCTTCAGCAAGAACATCGGATTTTCGTCGGAAAAAGCTACTTGTTCGCTGCAACTTGGTTTTCTAGCCAAAAATGAGCTACCTTCTCGGCCTTGGCCTAAATCTTTCGATATTCCCAGCTTATCGGAGATCGTAGGCAATGAACTAGAAAGAGTCTTATGCCCTGTTAGAGCTCTTAAGTTCTATTTAGATCGTACTAAACCTTTACGAGGCCAATCTGAAGCTTTATGGTGTTCAGTTAAGAAACCATCCTTGCCTATGTCAAAGAATGCTTTGTCATACTTTATCAGATTGTTAATACGAGAAGCTCATTCACATCTGAGTGAGGAAGACCGATCTTTGCTTAAGGTTAAGACGCACGAAGTTAGAGCTGTAGCAACTTCCGTGGCCTTTAAGCAAAATAGATCTCTGCAAAGTATAATGGACGCAACCTATTGGAGAAGCAAGTCAGTGTTCGCGTCATTTTACTTGAAAGATGTCCAGTCTCTTTACGAGAACTGCTACACACTGGGACCATTCGTAGCAGCGAGTGCAGTAGTAGGTGAGGGCTCAACCACTACAATTCCCTAATTCCATATCCTTTTAATCTGTCTCTTGAAATGTTTTTAATGTTGTTTTTTATGGGTTGTCCGGAAGGCTAAGAAGCCTTTCGCATCCTGGTTGATTTGGCGGGTGGTCAAAGTCATTTCTTGAGAGCGCCCAGATTAGGGGTTTGATGAGGTCCTGTTGTATGTGTTGCAGCCCTTGATACTTCAGCTCCTAGGGGTCTGTCAGCATCCTAAGAGGATCGCGAGGCTCCGTAAGGAAGACGTACTTACAAGGCAGAGTAATCGTCTAAGTCGACTTCCTTACCAGGTACCTATTTATTTTGTTTTTGTTATATTGATAACTTCCAAAATGAAATAAAAACTCTTAGCTTGTACGATGTAAACATATTTAACTGGTCTCTACCCACCTCCCTGGGTGTGAATCAGCTATTATATATTCACCGGCTAAGTTAAATATTTAAAAATGATATTTTAATTATAAAATAAATTTTTGAATATACTTACCCGGAGAATATATAAATTAAACGACCCTCCCTTCCTCCCCAATAGAGACGCAGTGGGATGAGAAGAAATTGAGTCTTTGTTTACATCGAGTATGGTATCTGGCCGACAGTTGGCGCTGGTGGGCACACCCGCAACCTGTATAGCGATCGCTGGCGAGTTTTTACTGTTTTTTGTCTGTCGAGCAACAGAGTTGCAGCTATTATATATTCACCGGGTAAGTATATTCAAAAATTTATTTTATAATTAAAATATCATTTTTCTTTTTGCTGCATAGAAAAGACTCCTGCAAGCAGTTTTGATTTATTCTCTGTACCAATGGGCTTTCTTATTACACTCGGTACTTTTTTCCCAATAATGTTTTCTAGGTCAGATATGTTCTTCCTCTTCAAGCTGAGGTCAAGAGTTAGTTACCGATTCCCTTCTTTCAAGATAAGTCCTGCCCCCAAAATCATAACTAGTGCTGGGGTCACCCTGAGAGGTTTAGGACCATAGATAGCAAAATTAAATCAATGATACTGGAGCAGGTGATAAAAAAGGGGCACACTGGTTTTTCAGGCTTCTTTGGGTAAATTTTCCTGGTCCTAAAGGTATATGACCATCTATCTCATTCCATTGATTGAGTATTTGTAGCTAACTTCCTTCAAGATAAAGACTGTGGAGCTGGTGCAGCAGTCTTTTAGTAAGGAAGACTTCCTGGAATTCTTGGTTGTGTAGTATGTATAATTTCTTGGCCCAATCTATCTGTTTTGTGTGAACAGGGAATGCATTTAGTTTCGTGTTTTCACCTAGCCTTTGACACCACAGGCAAATGGGCCCACTAGTCTGTCATAAGACTTAGCGGTATTGTATTCGGATGACTTCACTGGTGAAGACTATGGAGCTGAAACAGCAGTTCGATTACCTGTGTTGTTTGTGTTATAAACCTATGGAGGTAGTTATCAACAACATAAAGGCTTTACTTTGGTTATCAGCATGGAACATCATAAGGTGTGTCAGTCCCTTATTGACATCTCTTGTTTCTCGAGAAGTTATTTCCAGTCTCTTTAAGATAAGGTCGCTGTAGAATTGTTAGCCTGTTATGTCTTAAAGATGTTTGCTCAGTTATAGCTTAACCCTCTAAGGATTTGAAGATGCACTTTGGTATCATGTGTTCATATAACCATAAGGTCTTTATAGGAAAATTATACAGTATTCTAATGCAATTCTTAGTTTCTTTCTATCGTTATTCCTTTGTTAGTCAACACGAGTAGGTTGACACATGATGCCATTGTTCCCCGGCCAAAAGTCATAAGCATAAGAGTGATTTTGTCATGCCTGGAATCACCAGAGGATTACAAATGATGTCATGAAGAATTTGCTGAGGTACAACAACCAGGTTACTTATCAGTAGCAATTCCTCAGGTTCTTTGGAATTTGAAATCGTCTTACATAATAATGCTGGTGGTCAGCAAGTAACAGGCAGGAATTAGCATACCAGACACATCATCTTCATTATGAAGGTTGTATTTATAGGTATCCAAGCATTTGCTCCATCATTAAGAGCAACAGTCATTATAATGAACAACTTTTACAACTCTACCTTTAGAATGTCATAAAGTGTTAGAAGTTTTTGCCTGGGTAAAAGCTAACAATGTTGGAATAGGACTAAGATTCATACCAGGAAGAGGGAATTTCATCACAGAGTCTTGGCCAAGGGAATCAGGTCCTGCCTTTATGGTCAATGGATCTGTGAGTCTACAAGGCACCTTGGTAACTTTAGGGCAGCCTGTTAGTGGATCTTTTTGCCAAATGCCAAAACATTTTACTGTTTAGTTCTGGAAGCCAAAGCAGCATGAGAATTGGATACAGTACAGCATTTCTGGGACAAACTGAATGGCTACACAAACTGTATCCTTTACCCAGCAAAATAAAACAACTTAGGGACCCTCATGACACTGTATACCCTCATTATGGTTGCAGCAGGACAGTTTTGTGAATGGATTCCCTCTCTTCATAGATAATTCGGAAACTTGCTGTTCTGGAGGAGTTTCCAGAAGTGGTTATACTTCTAGTCCCATGACAATCCCAGCATGTTGACTCCCCTTATGTTGGCTATCAAGCAAAGTCTCTGGGTTAATACTTAAAGCTTTCCCACTGGCTCTCTCACAGCTACTGATTCTATTGTTCTTCGACCATCAACCTGTACCAAACAAAGTAGGTGTATTAATCTGATTAATGTCTGTATTCTCATAATTGCAAGCTTTTTCCTAGCTGTATTCCTGTGATTACAGGCTTTTTATTGGCTGTATTCCCATAATTGCAGGCTTTTTCCTTGACTGTATTCCTATTATTGCAGACTTCTTCCGGGCTGTATTCCCATGATTGCATGCTTTTTTTAGGCTGTATTCCTATGATTGGAGACCTTTTCCTTCATCTACATCCTTTTTAAAAAGATGCCTCTAAAGTCAATTCATTGTTTGAAGAGTCACATTTCTCATAATAGCACCATACAAATCCATTAGGGACTCTACATTCAAAATGTAAAAATCAAGACTATTTCTAGTGGGTGTTTGGACATAGCATGCGAGCAAGTTGCATGCATTGCCAAGCAGTAGGACATGCCAGACATGCCATTTGCTCTGAACTTATTGCCAGACGAGTAAGGTCACTTTCCATTTTGATATCTAACCCTTGCCTTTTACTTTAGATGATATGGAGAATATTTTGCTTTACCCACCATTGCTTAACCCTTTTACCTCCGGGGTATTTGGAAATTTCCAACCCTTAACCCCTAGGGGGTTATTTTTTTCCCAGCACATTTTGCAGTATATTTTTTTTAAATTGCTCTAACAGCCTTAATTTTGGTCATAGAGAGGTCAGGTTGGTCTCATTCTCTTGGAAAATGCCTGAATTTTCTCAAAAAATTATCAAAAAATATGAAAAACATTTTTATAGCATTTTTTTGCAAGGACGTACCGGTACGTCCATGGGGGTAAAGGGATGGCTTTTGTGAAACGTACCAGTACGTCCTTTGCGGGTAAAAGGGTTAATGAAAGGGAATAAGGCATCTCAAGAATGATAGATTTGTTTTTGATTCATTATTTAGAGACTTAATTTCTTGTAACCCTTTTGATGTTTCACAGGCATTGAAGGAACTCAAGCTGGAAAATTCATCTTCACCATACACCTTCACCTTTAATGTAGAAACGGGAAAAGTGCGGCAATTCCTTAACAGGTTAGTATGTGTATTCACCATTAACTTTACTGAAGAAAACTTCATTGTAATTTTTCTTTACCTATAATTTAGGCTATATCTTTTGTATCCTTGTCTATACGGTATTTAGAATACAGTAGATGTTAATTGATTTCTCAGCATTACCAGTATGTACGGTATAGGTGCAGAATACTTCGTTTTCTTATACATTGAATTAAATTTAAGATATCACCATATATATGGTGTTCTTGTGGTTATCTTTAGTATTGTTTTAAGGAGGAAGTGATTTCTGTCGACTTAAGCATGATACTTTATTGAGTTTTTTTTTTTTCCAATGATCACTATTTGAATTATCAAATATTTTCTCTGCATTATAGTTTATGTTACTAAGAACATCATGTGTAGTTGATTTTAAGAGTAATATAAAAGCCAGGCTTATTATAAATTAATTTATTTTATTTCATGTACTGCACACAGCATTTCACCGACAACATGGGAAGTGTCACTAGAGAGTAACCTCAAGAAGTACTCAAAATCCTTGATAGTAAATTTCTCAAAAGACCCACTCCTCAAGTTTGAAAGTAACAACAACGGTAAGTATAAAATCTAATTCCATTAGAATTTGATGTTAATAGTTTATATATGACATGTCTATTTTGACGTTGTTACTTTTTTTTGAATGATTTATTGTTAATTTGTTTTCTTCATTTATTTATTTCCTTATTTCCTTTCCTCACTGGGCTATTTTTCCCTGTTGGAGCCCCTGGGCTTATAGCATCTTGCTTTTCCAACTAGGGTTGTAGCTTGGATAGTAATAATAATAATAATAGTAAGCAAGGAACACCAGATAGCATATTCCTATGCTCACTGTAGTGCCCATCAATAACTGTAGAACACTACACCAAGAGTGCAAATACGTTTTGAACATCGGCGTTTTACTAAGGGTGAAGTCAAACACTCTTCCTCTGGTTCGTTCGTATATTCCATCAAAGAAGCGAGATTTGACGTTGCAAACAAAAGCAGCAATAAATATACAAAAAAATAATGTAAATATTCATGTAAATACAATAAATATACTGTAACTATTATGTAAATACAAAATAATATAGATGATGTAAAATACAATACAGTAATTCCACAGGTAAGATTCACTTAACATAAAAAATAAACTTACATTTTCCAGACGCCGATTCTAATACTAAATTCACAGATAACCACTGGTAGAAGTTGCTGTACAACCAGAAGCATTCAGCCTCCTAGCTAGCAACACCGGTCACTTATTACTATGATGAGTACACTGGGCAGCTCAGCACACCACAAATACTGCAGAACCAAAGCATGCACAAATTCCATGTGCTTTCCAGAGCCTGCCCACGCTGAACTAAACAAAGGCGGGCATAAATCGCGGCCTTTTGGGCAGATGCCATCAATAACAATACAATATTTTTCAGTACCAACTCAATACTTCTTTTTCATACAAAAAAGTAAACAAAAAATTTATACAGTTTCCCATTCAATAGAAATATTTAATTAAAAACAGTGCACATATGTATATAATTAAATTACAAAACAAACATCAGGCAATCCCGACGCTCGCTTATCCCCTCGTCCTTATCATCAACAAAGAAAACGTGTAGCGCCAACTTAACTAGAAACGTAAAACGCTGTGGCATATCCTACACCGCCCCCTATTTTGTAGCACCGCAAATATGCCACATACACAGCACGCCATATGAGCAGCGCACGGCGTTCACTCTTTCCAATGGCACTCCACTGTCGTCACACTCCGTTTCAAGGAGAAGGCACATTTTCTGCACTGGGCGTAAGTACAACCCACACTCGGTCTTAATCTTGACTTGTCTAACTCGGTTGTCAATCTCTCGAGTCACTTCCAAGACTCGTCCCAAAGGCCAAGAGCCTCTGGGGAGACGTTCGTCGGTAGTCAGCACAATGGCGCCAACTTGGATGTCTTGCCGTTGGACGGTCCACTTCTGTCTTTCTTGCAGGAATGGAAGGTACTCCCTCAGCCATCGCTTCCAGAATTGGTCAGCAAGATATTGTGCTTGACGCCAGCGGCGCCTAACATACAAGTCCTTCTGGTCAGTCTTCTTTACTGGGAGCAATGCACTCTTCAGAGTCAACAGCATACTAGGCATCAACGGCAGTGGACAGTCTGGGTCGTCGTTTACCTTGGTTAGAGGTCTTCCATTCACCAAAGACTCGGCTTCTCAGAACATCTTCCATTCACCAAAGACTGGTCTTCTCAGAACAGAGTCGATAGTATGTCGTTAGTGGTGACCTGCTGCAGGCAGGTTGCACTGAGAGCTCTTCTCACTGAGCGTATGAGGCGTTCCCAGACTCCTCCGAAGTGTGACGCATGTGGCGGGTTGAAACGCCACTCGATGCCCTTAGCTGCTAGGGTTTGGGCAATTTCCTCTTCCTTGAAGTCTTGAAGAGCTTCCTTCAGCTCTCGGTCAGCTGCGACGAGGTTGGTACTGTTGTCTGACCATATTCTCTTGACAGCTCCTCGCCTGGCCGTAAACTTTCTCACTGCATCTACCCACTGACATTGGGTATGATTGTGCTTGGGAGATATTGTGTCGTAAATACAAGAATGACAATGACCTGTCAGATGCTTATGTCAAGAAGCTATTTGATTGGAAGGAGATTAATGCAGGTGATATTGATGGCCTGGAAAATTATGCTGCATGTTTGAAGACAGTTAAGGCAGCACTTGGTAATAACTACCATCGAATATAGCTTCAAGAAACAATGAAGAAGATTGTTGAAAAGCTCCCATACCAACTGAGAGTGAGATGGGTAGCGAAATGTGAGGAACATAAGTTCAAGCTTCCAGCTCTAATAGAGTACATTGAAAAGCAGGCGTGTATTGCCAAGCATCTCTCCTATTATGAGTGCGACCGTCGTACCCCGAAGCCTACTGAGAAGCCATCCAAGCCCGTCAGGCCTAAGACCTTACCTGTACAACACACAGCTTTACCAGCTAGAGGGGGAAATGGTGTCCCTTCTGCACTAAGGAGGACCATGAACTTAAAGAGTGCTTCAACTTTGAGAGGTTGAAGCTTCCAGATTGCTGGGAGGTGATAAAGAAGGCAAGATACTGCTTCAGGTGTCTTAATGGTGAACATTCACATGCAAAATGTGAAGATGCATCCATCTGTGAAAAGTGTGGATCTCACAAGCACCATACCATGCTGCATAGTCCACCTAAGACTGCAATCAATACAGGTGCGGCCCATGTGGGAGGCAAAATTGCTATCGGGGGCGGTGAGAAGGCAGTTGGTGCTACAGAAGGTGGCGCGACTGCTACAGCTGACAAAGAGTGCTGTAGCCCCCAATGTGCAACCTATGCACTCAGTGAGTGCAAGCCAGTTACCTAAGGGAAGAACAATGCTCAAGATCTTACCTGTTCTCGTGAATGGCATCCATGCAACCTATGGATTCATCGACAGTGGAGTTGCCCCAACATTGGCAGTAAGAAGCCTGATAGACCGAATGGGTCTCAAAGGAAGACCATGCAACCAGATCATGGCAACTGAAGAAGGGACTTTCACTTGTAAGGAAGTTCTGTCCCTACACATTGTTAATATTAATACTGATGAAGGAGAACATGTGACCAACGTGTTCGTGGTTGACAAGATCAATGTGTCTATGGACCATGCCATGAGTCAAGAATGGCTGACCAAGTGGCCACATCTGAGTGACCTGGAAGTAGAAAATCTACCTGAAGATCATCGTCAAGTAGAGCTGATCATTGAGCTAGACACGACATTGAACAGAGTGATTCTAGACCAGCGACATGGGCTGAAGGACGAGGCATTTGCCTACCTGACCAAGCTAGGGTGGGTTGTTTTCGGCCCAACAGGACCCAGATCGATTTCAGGTCCTGCCCTCCTCTGTTCCATGTGTGCACTGTGGATGATACAACAGAAGTTCTGCAATGCAACTTCAACCAAGACTTTTGGGAGAAAGAGACACTCAAAGATAAAAGATTCTTTTGAAGACAAGAGATTCCTGTCTTTGCTGGACGAAACTGTTGTCCAGACAGATGAGAAGTATGTTGCTTGCTTACCCTTTAGTGACACTGAGCCTCTACCTAATAACCGTGTCATGGCAGAACGTAGGGCTCACTCCTTAAAGAAGAAATTTGAGGCAAATGAAACGTACAAGACTATATACGTCGAACAAGTAGAGAGGTACCTTTTGAAAGGGTACGCTGAGCTTGTCCCAGTCGACAAGCTGAATCGCAGTGATGGCCGTGTGAACTACATGGCGCATCATGGGGTCAAACACCCTACCAAGGACAAGCTTAGGGTTGTCTTCGACCTTAAGACTAAGCATGCTGGGATCTCACTCAATGACCACCTCATGCAGGGACCAGATCTCACAAGTAGTCTTGCTGGAGTGCTGCTGCGCTTCAGGGAAGGACAACATGCTGTTACTGCGGACATACAAGAAATGTTCCATCAAGTCGAGGTGCCAGAAGACGACAGGGACTCTTTACGCTTCCTGTGGTGGCCAGGTGGAGACACCAATCAAGCTATTCAAGAGTTCAGGATAACTTCACATGTGTTTGGAGTGCGATCATCTCCAAGTGTAGTCAACTTCTGCCTCAGACAGGCAGCACTGGACTATGGTGACAAAGCTTGCCATGCCATTCGACGCAACTTCTACGTCGACAACTTGTTGAAGTCAATGGACAGCGAGGAAGACTGTATCCAATTGACAAAAGACCTCATTGGACTCTGTGCTGATGGAGGATTCCGGCTGAACCAGTGGACATCTAGCAACAAGTGCATTCTCGCTGCTATGCCTGAAGGGGAGAGAGATAAATCAGTGGCTACATTGGACCTCAGTAAGGACGAGCTGCGTACGGAGCGCGCTTTGGGTATCCACTGGGACATGAGCAGTGATGAGTTCACCTTCAAGATCAACCTGAAGGAAAAGCCTAGGACGTGCAGAGGAGTTCTCTCTGTAGTGGCTTCCTTGTACGATCCGCTTGGTTTTGTTGCACCTTTCACCCTGAAAGGGAAGATGTTACTACAAGACCTGTGTCGTCGTAACTTACCTTGGGACGAAGAAATGAACAACGACGAAGCAAATCGCTGGAGCAGATGGACTTCCCAGTTTCAGTGTCTAGGAGACTTCAAGATCAGAAGAAGCCTAGTGCCTCCAGACTTTGGGGAGGTATTATCGTACCAACTTCACCATTTTGCGGACGCAAGCCAGACAGGATATGTTGTGGCCACATATCTGTGCACGGTAAGCAAGAATAACCAAGTGAACAGTACACTGGTTATGGGTCAAGAGACCAAACATTCCACAAATGGAATTGACTGCAGCTGCTGTAGCAGCTCTACTTGATTGCAAGATCAGGTCAGAACTCGATTTGGAGTTGTGTGACTCAGTGTTCTGGAACGACAGCACGTATGTCCTGAAGTACATCCATAACCTGTCTGCAAGATACCACACGTTTGTGAACAACCGTGTGAACCTCATCCGCGACCTCAGTGACATCACCGCTTGGAGGTATATGAACTCCTCTGCGAACCCTGCAGACCTGGCCTCTCGGGGCCTTGATGTGGACAGCATGCTGGAGTCATCGCTGTGGCTGACAGGACCAGAGTTCCTGTGTCAAGAGCAGGACAGTTGGCCAGCTCTTCCTGACGATGTGAAGCGAGCAGAACTAGATGGAGATCCAGAAGTTAAGCAGTCTGCACCCATCTTCAGCATGGTTGTGCCGGAACCAATCTTAGTAGAGAAGATTGCTGCCAAGTTCTCTTCATGGACCAAGATAATGCGAATCATCGCTCGACTGAGGCGATTAGGAACCAAGAGCGGATCAGAAGTGTTATCTGCAAACGAGATGAATAGTGCAACAACCATAATATGGAAGAAGATTCAAGTTCAAGAGTATGGGAGTGAGATCAAATCACTTCAAGAAGGATTCCGAGGTGAAGAAATCCAGCAAGATTTGCAAGTTGCGACCATTTCTGCAAGAAGGCTTGCTGAAGGTTGGTGGAAGACTCTGTGAAGCCACCATCAGGTGATAGCTGCAAGCACCCCATCATTCTTCCATCCAAGTCGCCAATTGTGAGGAAGATGGTGCGATGGACCCATGAAACAAACAGCCATTGTGGGCAGAACCATCTTATGGCTTAACTAAGAAAAAACTACTGGATCATTCATGGAAATTCAGTAGTTAGATCAGTGATACGTGACTGTGTCATCTGTAGAAGACTCAGTTGTCGGCCAGTGAATCAAGTGATGGCTGACTTGCACTCTGACCGGATCTGTCCGGGGATCCTCCCTTCACCAATACAGGGGCAAACTGCTTCGGTCCCTTCTTTGTGAAGCAAGGGCGCTCTACAGTGAAGCGCTGGGGAGCCATTTTTACCTGCCTGACGGTGCGAGCGATTCACCTGGAGGTTCTCAGCTCGATGGTACCAACCTCCAGGTGAATCGCTCGCACTGTCAGGCAGGTAAAAATGGCTCCCCAGCGCTTCACTGTAGAGCGCCCTTGCTTCACAAAGAAGGGACCGAAGCAGTCTGCCCCTGTATTGGTGAAGGAAGGATCCCCCGGACAGATCCGGTCAGAGGGCAAGTCAGCCATCACTTGATTCACTGGCCGACAACTGAGTCTTCTACAGATGACAGTCACGTATCACTGATCTAACTACTGAATTTCCATGAACGATCCAGTAGTTTTTTCTTAGTTAAGCCATAAGATGGTTCTGCCCACAATGGCTGTTTGTTTTATGGGTCCATCGCACCATCTTCCTCACAATTGGCGACTTGGATGAAAGAATGATGGGGTGCTTGCAGCTATCACTGATGGTGGCTTCACAGTCTTCCACCAACCTTCAGCAAGCCTTCTTGTAGAAATGGTCGCAACTTGCAAATCTTGCTGGATTTCTTCACCTTGGAATCCTTCTTGAAGTGATTTGATCTCACTCCCATACTCTTGAACTTGATTCTTCTTCCATATTATGGTTGTTGCACTATTCATCTCGTTTGCAGATAACACTTCTGATCCGCTTTTGGTTCCTAATCGCCTCAGTCGAGCGATGATTCGCACTATCTTGGTCCATGAAGAGAACTTGGCAGCAATCTTCTCTACTAAGATTGGTTCCGGCACAACCATGCTAAAGTTGGGTGCAGACTGCTTAACTTCTGGATCTCCATCTAGTTCTGCTCGCTTCACATCGTCAGGAAGAGCTGGCCAACTGCCCTGCTCTTGACACAGGAACTCTGGTCCTGTCAGCCACAGCGATGACTCCACCAAGCTGTCCACTTAAGGCCCCGAGAGGCCAGGTCTGCAGGGTTCGCAGAGGTGTTCACACACCTCCAAGCGGTGATGTCACTGAGGTCGCGGATGAGGTTCACACGGTTGTTCACAAACGTGTGGTATCTTGCAGACAGGTTCCGGATGTACTTCAGGACAGACGTGCTGTCGTTCCAGAACACTGAGTCACACAACTCCAAATCGAGTTCTGACCTGATCTTGCAATCAAGTTGAGCTGCCACAGCAGCTGCAGTCAATTCCATTCGTGGAATGTTTGGTCTCTACACGAGCTCGACCCATAACCAGTGTACTGTTCACTTGGTTATTCTTGCTTACCGTGCGCAGATACGTGGCCACACCATATCCTTTCTGGCTTGCGTCCACAAAATGGTGAAGTTGGTACGATGATACCTCCCCAAAGTCTGGAGGCACCAGGCTTCTTCTGATCTTGAAGTCTCCTAGACACTGAAACTCGGAAGTCTATCTGCTCCAGCGATTTGCTTCATCGTTGTTCATTTCTTCGTCCCAAGGTAAGTTGCGACGACACAGGTCTTGTAATAACATCTTCCCTTTCAGGGTGAAAGGTGCAACAAAACCAAGTGGATCGTACAAGGAAGCCACTACAGAGAGAACTCCTCTGCGTGTCCTAGGCTTCTCCTTCAGGTTGATTTTGAAGGTGAACTCATCACTGCTCATGTCCCAGTGGATACCCAAAGTGCGCTCCGCAGGTAGCTCGTCCTTACCGAGGTCCAATGTAGCCACTGATTTATCTCTCTCTCCTTCAGGCATGGAAGCGAGAATGCACTTGTTGCTAGGTGTCCACTGGTTCAGCCGGAATCCTCCATCAGCACAGAGTCCAATGAGGTCTTTTGTCAATTGGATACAGTCTTCCTCGCTGTCCATTGACTTCAACAAGTTGTCGACGTAGAAGTTGCGTCGAATGGCATGGCAAGCCTCTTCACCATACTTGTCACCATAGTCCAGTGCTGCCTGTCTGAGGCAGAAGTTGACTACACTTGGAGACGATCGCGCTCCAAACACATGTGAAGTCATCCTGAACTCTTGAATAGCTTGATTGGTGTCTCCACCTGGCCACCACAGGAAGCGTAAAGAGTCCCTGTCGTCTTCTTGCACCTTGACTTGATGGAACATTTCTTGTATGTCCGCAGTAACAGCATATTGTCCTTCCCTGAAGCGCAACAGCACTCCAGCAAGACTACTTGTGAGATCTGGTCCCTGCATGAGGTGGTCATTGAGTGAGGTCCCAGCATGCTTAGTCTTAAGGTCGAAGACAACCCTAAGCTTGTCTTTGGTAGGGTGTTTGACCCCATGGTGCACCATGTAGTTCACACGGCCATCACTGCGATTCAGCTTGTCGACTGGGACAAGCTCAGCGTACCCTTTCAAAAGGTACCTCTCTACTTGTTCGACGTATATAGTCTTGTACATTTCATTTGCCTCAAATTTCTTCTTTAAGGAGTGAGCCCTACGTTCTGCCATGACACTGTTATTAGGTAGAGGCTCAGCGTCACTAAAGGGTAAGCAAGCAACATACTTCCTATCTGTCTGGACAACAGTTTCGTCCAACAAAGACAGGAATCTCTTGTCTTCAAAAGAATCTTCTATCTTTGAGAGAGTCTCTTTCTCCCAAAAGTCTTGGTTGAAGTTGCATTGCAGAACTTCTGTTGTATCATCCACAGTGCACACATGGAACAGAGGGGGCAGGACCTGAAGTCGATCTGGGTCCTGTTGGGCCGAAAACAACCCACCCTAGCTTGGTCAGGTAGGCAGATGCCTCGTCCTTCAGCCCATGTCGCTGGTCTAGAATCACTCTGTTCAATGTCGTGTCTAGCCCAATGATCAGCTCTACTTGACGATGATCTTCAGGTAGACTTTCTACTTCCAGGTCACTCAGATGTGGCCACTTGGTCAGCCATTCTTGACTCATGGCATGGTCCATAGACACATAGATCTTGTCAACCACGAGCACGTCGGTCACATGTTCTCCTTCATCAGTATTAATATTACCAATGTGTAGGGACAGAACTTCCTTACAAGTGAAAGTCCCTGCTTCAGTTGCCATGATATGGTTGCATGGTCTTCCTTTGATACCCATTCGGTCTATCAGGCTTCTTGCTGCCAATGTTGGGGCAGCTCCACTGTCGATGAATCCATAGATTGCATGGATGCCATTCACGAGAACAGGTAAGATCTTGAGCACTGTTCTTCCCTTAGGTAACTGGCTTGCACTCACTGAGTGCATAGGTTGCACATTGGAGGCTACAGCACTCTTGTCAGCTGTAGCAGTCGCGCCACCTTCTGTAGCACCAACTGCCTTCTCACCGCCCCCGATAGCACTTTTGCCTCCCACATGGGCCGCACCTGTATTACTTGCAGTCTTAGGTGGACTATGCAGCATGGTATGGTGCTTGTGAGATCCACACTTTTCACAGATGGATGCATCTTCACATTTTGCATGTGAATGTTCACCATTAAGACACCTGAAGCAGTATCTTGCCTTCTTTATCACCTCCCAGTGATCTGGAAGTTTCAACCTCTCAAAGTTGAGGCACTCTTTTAAGTTCATGGTCCTCCTTAGTGCAGAAGGGACACCATTTCCCTCTAGCTGGTAAAGCTGTGTGGTGTACAGGTAAGGTCTTAGGCCTGACAGGCTTGGATGGCTTCTCAGTAGGCTTCGGGATACGACGGTCGCACTTATAATAGGAGAGATGCTTGGCAATACACGCCTGCTTTTCAATGTACTCTATTAGAGCTGGAAGCTTGAACTTATGTTCCTCCCATTTCGCTACCCATCTCACTCTCAGTTGGTATGGGAGCTTTTCAATAATCTTCTTCATTGTGCCTTGAAGCTCTATTCGATGGTAGTTATTACCAAGTGCTGCCTTAACTGTCTTCAAACATGCAGCATAATTTTCCAGGCCATCAATGTCACCTGCATTAATCTCCTTCCAATCAAATAGCATCTTGATATAAGCATCTGACAGGTCATTGCCGTTCTTGTATTTATGACACATCTCCCAAGCACAATTATACCCAATGTCAGTGGGTAGATGGAAACAGTTTTCAATCAGGTTCTTGGGAGTACCATCTAAACAGTTGTATAGATGAGTTAGCCTTCGAGCAGGGCGTTGTCGGTATTACAGTCCACAATCCTTGCGAAAGAATTCTTAAACATGGAGAATTTGGTTAAGTCTCCACTGAAACGCTCCAGCTTAATCTGTGGCAGCTGCATTCATCGTGTTAGTTCTTGCTGACTAGCTAGAGCGCAATCAAGAGCCTTTACTATTTCAGAAGTTTGCAGATCTGCTTGTGACACATCTCGAGTTAAGGGAACACGTCTTGGCACAAAAGGTGTCGCATCTGGGACCAATGAAGTTGAATGATGTTCAAGACCCTTCAGGTCATACGTCACACTGTGGACGTTTGTAGGATTCACATCTACTTCATGTACCCTGCTGATTCTCCCACTCTCATAGTGAGAATTTATATCACTTCTCCACTGCTCAATCCCTTTGACATCCAACTGAGCTGATGAGTCCCTCTTCTCCCGTTGTGAAGCATTACTAGCATCGGAACCAGCATATGAAGTTCCAACTCCAGACAGTGTTTCATACTCTACCTGTAGTTTATCACAGTCTAACTTCAGGCCGTTAATCTCTTCTTGGCTCTTGCGTTAAGCTGCAGTTGCTTTGGCTTGCATTTCAACTGCAAGTGTTTTGGCTTGCATTTCCAAAGCCAATTCCTCTTCTTCTTGCTGTTTTGCTTCCACTTGTCCAACGCTGGCGTTACTTGACCCAGGCTGGAGTATTCGTCAAACTGTAGAACACTAAACCACCAGTGCAGCTAGGTTCTGAATATCGACGTTTTACTAGGGGTGAAGTCAAACACTCTTCCTCTGGTTCGTTCATATATTCCATCAAAGAAGCGAGGTTTGACCCTGCAAACAAAAGCAGCAATAAATATACAAAAAAAAAAATAATGTAAATATTCATGTAAATACAATATATATACAGTACTGTAAATATTATGTAAATACAAAATAATATAAATGATGTAAAATACAATACAGTAATTCTTCCACAGGTAAGATTCACTTAACATAAAAAAATAATAAACTTTTCCAGACGCCGATTCTAATACTAAATTCACAGATAACTACTGGTAGAAGTTGCTGTACAACCAGAAGCATTCAGCCTCCTAGCTAACAGCAACACCGGTCACTTAATACTATGATGAGTACACTGGGCAGCTCAGCACACCACAAATACAGCAGAACCACAGCATGCACAAATTCCATGTGCTTTCCAGAGTCTGCCCACGCTGAACTAAACAAAGGCGGGCATAAATCGCGGCCTTTTGGGCAGATGCCATCAATAACAATACAATATTTTTCAGTACCAACTCAAAAAAGTAAACAAAAAATGTATAGTTTTCTATTCAATAGAAATATTTAATTCAAAACAGTGCACATATGTATATAATTAAATTACAAAACAAACATCAGGCAATCCCGACGCTCGCTTATCCCCTCATCCTTATCATCAACAAAGAAAACGTTTAGCGCCAACTTAACTAGAAACGTAAAATGGTGTGGCATATCTTACAATAACTATTCATTGCAATCTATTACTTAAAAATTCAATAATTATGCTAATAAAAGATCCACCTACTCCCATCTGTTTAAATCTGAAAACAAGGGCTTCATGATTATAACGGTAAAAGGCAGCACTAAAATCAAGACCAATGACATGAACCTCCTAACTGCAATAAAGGGATTTCTTAACCCTTTTACCCCCAAAGGACGTACTGGTACGTTTCACAAAACACATCCCTTTACTCCCATGGACGTACCAGTACGTCCCTGCAAAAAAATGCTATTTACAATTTATTTTTTATTTTTTTGATAATTTTTTGAGAAAATTCAGGCATTTTCCGAGAGAATGAGACCAACCTGGCCTCTCTATGACAAAAATTAAAGCTGTTAGAGCAATTTGAAAAATATATACTGCAAAATGTGCTTGAATAAAAAATAACCCTTGGGGGTTAAGGGTTGGAAATTTCCAAATAGCCTGGGGGTAAAAGGGTTAACGGCGGAAATTATAAGAAGTGCATCACATGCTGTAAGGTCTTTACGAAAGCTAAATTGCAAACTGGGGAAGAGGTGATTGCCTTTAGTATATTTATCTAATGTAATTAGATGTTTTACCAAAAGACAAAAAACTTAATAGTATGGGAGTTATGGAAATTGGGCAGTAATCAGTCTGGCTAAATCTACCACAAACACACTCGCCTAACAGACTTACTAACATTTTCAAAAGTATATTTAATCAAATGTCATTTATTAAATTTATAATATCACTTGATGTAACATGTAAATTCAATATACTGTATTAGTACTTGGAAATTTATACTTTCCAGATTGTGAAGAAGTCTTCGATGAAGGTGAAAAAGATGGCACCGAGGATACTGAAGATAGTTATTATTGCTGCTTTTACAACACTGTGAAAGACAAAACATTATTTTAATTTTCCAACATTTGTATCTATATGTTTTTTTTATTGTGTTAGTGGAATGATAAGAAGTCAACTTTTGAGCATTGGAGCCATTTTGTATCCATGAAATACTTGATATTGGTAGCTATCAGTCATAAATTTCAAAATATCCAGAAAATAATTTATAGAAGAAATCACTACACGATCATTGTAGTTTTTGCAGTGTTGTAATAAGCATTAATATCCTCAGCATATTTATTTCTTGCTGGATTTTCTGCAAGTGGACATTCAAGTCTTATCAGCTTCTTATTTGTTCCTACTGGTATGGGTACATAGGCAGCAGAAGAGATTTATATACTGTACTATAGTCCATTTCTTTTAGCGATGCATATTTGCACCGACTCGCAGCCGTGCCCTTTTAGCTCGGAAAAATTTCCGGATCGCTGATTGGTTGACGAGATAATTCCAACCAATCAGCGATCACTAAACTTTTCCGAGCTAAAAGGGCACCGCTGCGAGTCGGTGCAAATATGCATCGCTAAAAGAAATAGACTATAGAAATAATGCAATGATGTTTACTTCTAACAATTGGTACCTTTTTCATTGTATAGTTTTAATGAATTTTTTAATGTTTCTTCTATTGACCATTTTGACTTATTGGGTAAAATACTATAAGATTATTATCTGAGAAGTATTTTCTGATTCTTGCATAATCTATATTATATTACATTTTCAACTGAAAACTATCTAGATAATGAAATCTTTTAAGAAGTTAGAGAAGTATTTTCTGATTCTTGCATAATCTATATTATATTACATTTTCAACTGAAAACAATATCCAGATAATGAAATCTTTCAAGAAGTTGGAAACAAACTGTGAAAAATGCCTTGAATTTATTGCAATGTGCAGATACTATTTATCCTTAAAAACAAAGAACATGTATGTCCGAGTTTCCATTATTATTGTTTTCAGCCGGATTATTTACAATATTTGGTTGTATCCAAGTTTTTTCCGTTCTTTATATGAGATATTTTTACCTTCAGGAGTAGGATATTTGCTGTAGCAAAAATTATACTTCCTTTCTTATGTATACTGTCCTCTTTGCATTAGAAATTAGTACTATACCAACAATAGCCATAACATCCTTGAATGTTTATATTTCACAGACTTGCCAAAGGACATATTGTAGATGACTGTTATGTGTCAGGAAACTTAACGACATCCTGATTTTCTGTTACATAGAATATTCACACTTAAAAATTTGTAAATTATTTTCTTAATGCTTTATACATATTTATATTTATTTTGAATTTTATTTAACCTATAATTGTTCCGTAACCGAAATACAAACCACGCTATTTATATAGGGTTTACTTCGGCGTAGCTGAAATGACGAGCCATTAGAATTTTAACGAGGGTTAATTAACCCCGCGCTAGTTAGCAAGGGGATAGGGGAGTGGTAGCTAGCTACCCCTACCCCCCTCACACACCGGTGAACTGCTTCTCTTCACTTTTGGCTCGGACGATGAACAGACGTCTCTGTCCCGTCCTCGCATGGCAGCCATTAATGTTTTGTCTTTACTTAATTACTTACTTTTCTTATACTTATGTAAACATTCTTATGTTTATGTATATATTTGAGTATAGAAATACAGTAAGTTTCCAACCGCTTATGTAACCATGCTCAAGGGGCTGAGCGGTTGCAAGGCCGGACCATGGAATTCGTGCGAGTATGCTCTTGGTGCTGAGCGGTCGCACTTGCAGCTACACTCAAGGGGCTAAGGAGCTGCAGGAGCTCCTCTTCGGAGGGTTGCTCTTTATGGTCAGCTTGCTGATCCAACGGCCTTAGGGGGCGCCTTCATCAGTTCTTCTTGTCTCTTCTACGAAGTGTTCACCTCTCTCGTTCGCGAGAGAGGACACTCATAGAGACTTCTCTTCGGAGGACTCCCCTGCTGTTGTTGCTGATGTTGCTGAAGGCTCAGTTCCCCCCTCCGAACATCCTTCAAGGGGGCAGCTGAGTCCAACGGTCTCTCCTGCGAGTGTCTCTCCCACTCGGGGGAATTCAGTAACAGAGACTCCTCTTCGGAGGACTGATGATGGTGCTCCTGTTCGTGGTCGTCTTCATCTTCAGCATCAGAGGATCCTCCTCGACAAGAACAGACCATTGCAGCTGCTTCGCTAGACCTTTCGGCAAATCGTTCGCGATCTCCAACACCTGCCAGACCTTCTTGTCTTCCTTCTCTGTTCCTGGACGCAGATGCGCAGTGGGCGCCACTCCACCCCGTTTTCCAACGGGCACCGGTCCCTTCGGGGAAAAGGGCTTATCTCACAATGTGAGTAACTCCCTTTAGTGCCAGGTTTTTACCTGTGCAACCTCATTCTCCAGTTACAAATGCTCTCCTGCTGTGGACCAGACTTCTGCTGAATCAACACTCCAGCGACCTCCTGTAGCTGAGTCTCGCCATAGATCTCCTGATCGCCAACTCTTCTGAGACCTTCTGTGCGGCTACGCGCCATGTGCACCAACGGTCTCCTGAACGCCCACGATCACCTGCTCGCCAGCGCACATCTGCTCGCCCTTTTCTGATGTGCGCAAATGCGCGCCAACGTTCGCCCTCGCGCCCACGATCTCCGGATCTGGGCGCAGGCAGGGAGATTATTTCTTCGCTGAACTCTACGTTCACCTGCTCGCCAGCGCGCATCTGCGCCCCCCTTTCCTGATGTGCGCAATACGCGCCAACGTTGCCCACGCGTCCACGCGTCCACGATCTTCTGATCTGGGCACAGGCAAGGAGTTTATTCCTTCGCCTCCTCGCCGACGATCTCTCTGGTTCTGCACCCTCGCTGATATCATCTGGACGCGCATATCTTCTGGCCACGCAACTACGCGCCTACGATCTCCCGGTTCCTGCCTCGTTGCGCGCAGTTCAAGAAGTTCCTACGCTAGCGCACAGGTTCTTCTGGACTCGCAGCGCCCTTCTGGAGTTTCGCGCCAAGCACGCGCGGTTCCAGTTCCAGCGCGCCAACGCGCCAGCACGCTTCCACTTCACACCGCGCCGCGCCGCGCCGCCCAGGAGACACCTCACAGGCACCCCTGGGCTCTCCTTGCGCGCCAGCGATCTCCAATGCGCCCGCGCAATTCTTCGCCTGCGTGCAAGCGTTTTCAATGCACCAACGCTTCAATCGTCATAAGTTTCCTATGCGCCCACGCGTTAACTCTCCTGTACGCGATCGGTCACTACGCGCCACCTCGCCAACGAGCCTTCGAGCCATCGCTCGCTTACGCGTCATCGGTCTCCCGGCCGCCTGCGCTCGCCCTTACGACCGCGCACTCATGTTCGCCCGCGCGATTCCCGCCAGCGAGCCATCGCTCGCCTACGCGCCATCGGTCTTCCGACTGCCAGCGCTCGCCCTCACCTGCTCGGCCACGCGCACTTTCGCCTGCGTGCGAACCAACGATTTACCATCGCGCAAGCGCCATGGCGATTTCGACCGCGATTCCCGTCGGGCTTTCGCAACACGGGCAACCTGGCGAGTCTTCTGGAGCGCGTACTTCGATCTTCACCCCGTAAACGCAGAGCATGGCACATGCAAGAGCAGGAAGAATCTTCAGAGGTCTCCTTCTTTTCAGGCAGGCCCCATCATCTCTACTCCTCAGGATCGTTCGATTCCCTTCCCCCAGCGGGAGTCGCTGACACTGCGTCTGTCAGCCGTCAGCAGAGGAGGTACTTCGAGATCATGGGGGAACCTGGTTTAGCCCTTCCTCTCCACCATTCCGTGGAAGGGGCTTACCAGGGAGTTTTTCTCTCGAGAAATTCTCCGCCCGGCAGGTGACATTCTTGTCTTCGGAGATCTTAAGCCAGGAGAAAGCTGCAAAGTGTGCCATGCGGGCCTCTTCGTGGCTGGTCGTCTGGCTTGGATCTCTGGGCATCCTGTTGCGATCCGAGAATTCCTCCATGGAGAGCTCCAGGAAGGTCATGGAAACTTTCCTCTTCCCGGGCACGAGCACCATCGTTTCCCGGCTCACCAAGTTTCGAACTTGTGGGCAAACTCGATGTTGAAGCATTGAGATGCAGTGACCGAGAGGTTCCTCTCGGAAGTCTCGACCATGGATGTCGGCAAGCTCAGACACTCTTCCATCCTTGGAAAGACCTTGTTTTGAGCCCAAGGACGGGGAACGGACAGCTGAGAGGTGGAGAAAGTCGAATCACGATTCGCTCCTCCAAAGGCGCTTACATCCAGACCCTACAAGCCTCCAGCGCCTCAACAACAACAGCCTCGTCAGCCTAGGACTTCGGAACCGGCCCCGGCAGCTAAGACAAGGTGTCTAAACATCAGCCCCCTCCTGTCAGAGACAAGAAGGGCGGGAAGTCCTCCTGGGGAGGCAATAATCCTGTCCTGAGGGAGAGGCCGCAAACGCTAGGATTGGCAACCCCCCTGCATGATCCCCAGTGGGGGTATGCCTAAGGTTGCGCGCTCAGGTGGCAGCAACTCGGGGCCGATTCCTGCACGATCTCCGTGATCAGCCAAGGATATCGCGTCCTGTTCTTTACATCTCTACCTCCACTGACAGCGAATTCAGTGTCGCTGAGCTCCTATGCCATGGGATTGGCAAAGGGGCTAGCCCTTTAGGCAGAAATCGAGACTATGCTCTAGAAGGATGCTCTCCAAAAGGTCATCGACGGCTCCCCCCCCCCAGCTTCTTCAGTCGACTACTCTTTCTTGTAAGAAAGCGTCTGAAGGCTGGAGACCTGTCTCGACCTCTCAGCCCTGAACAAATTTGTCGAATAAACTTCGTTCAGCGTGGAACAGCAGAGTCAATCAGGCTTGTAGTGAGACCACAAGACTTCATGTACACACTGGATCTGAAGGACGGGTACTTCCAGATCCCAATCCATCCGTCTCCAGGAAGTACTTGAAATTCAGCCTAGACAACAAGATATACCAGTTCAAGGTGCTGTTTCGATTTCTCCACAGCACCGCAGGTGTCCACCAGAATGTTCACCCTGTTATCTTCATGGCCACACAGGAGCGGCATCCGTCTCCTTCGCTTTCTGGATGACTGGCTAACCCAGGCAGTCTTGGAATCGACCCTTCTTCGACACCGAGACAAGCTTCTGGGACTTTGCCAAGATCTAAGGATCATGGTAATTCTCGAGAAGTCTTCTCTGCTTCCATCTCAACAACTGGGATATCTAGGCATGATATTAGACTCCAATCTCCAAGCCTTCCCATCAGATGACAGGATAGCAAGGCTGAGGAGAGTCGCAGAACCTTTCCTCAGACGAGGAGAGCTTCCAGCCCAATCTTGGTTACGCCTCCTAGATCACCTTTCCTCCTTGGCCAGGCTAGTTCCAACGGCCGCCTCAGGATGAGATCCCTGCATTGGCGGCCCTAGTCCTGGTGGGATCAAGACGACGATTCCCCGGACATCCTGATCCCTTTCAGACCTGCGGAACGAATGGACCTGCAGTGGTAGTTAACCTACGGAAACCTTTGCTAGGGAATGGATCTTCTCGTCCTTCCCCCGCATTTGATGCTGTTCTCGGACTTGGCAAAAGGGGGGGGGGGGCATGTTCTGAATCAGGCCTATGGTCAGAACCAGAAGGGTACCTCCACATCAATCTGCTAGGAATGAAGGCCGTATTCTGGCCCTTTAACACTTCCAACAGACCCTGGCGAGTCACTCCGTGAACGACAACTCCACGGTAGTGGCTTTTTTCAACAAGCAGGGAGGTAACTTTTCATAACAACTTTCTCATCTTGCAGTAGAGATACTGAGATGAACTGCTCAATACCCTATCGGCTCGCTTCATTCCGGACAAAGGAATGTGCTCTCCGACAGTCTGAGCAGGGCCTCACAGATAGAGAGTACCGAGTGGTCTTCGGCCCCCCCTGGTAGCCAACAAGTCCTGACCTTGTGGACCTGTTTGCGACAGCCTTGAATTTCAAGCTGCCGCTGTACTAATCCCAGTCCCAGACCCCAAGGCACTCTGGCAAGATGCCTTCTTACAACGATAGGACAACATCGACGTCTACGTCTTCCCACCGTTCTGTCTGTTGAGAAGGGGGCTCAACAAGACCAGACTATCGGTCAACCTGTCGATGACTCTGATAGCTCTGCTGCGGCATCATGCAGAGTGGTTCCCGGAACTTCTGCATCTCCTGACGGAACTCCTGAGAGAGCTTCCCCCACGACACGAGCTACTCAAACAACCATCCAGCATCTCCTCACAGAGGCGTTCCGCAACAAGTTGCGGAGCGGATGTCTCGACACCTGCGAAAGTCATCCGCAGGGGTCTACCAGGCGAAGTGAAGTCTTCTGTGGTTGGTGTCGTGGGAGAGGTACCTCTCCCCTTGATGCCACTATTCCAGCAATAGCGGAGTTATTGTATATCGGCGGGAGGAAATGCGCCTTTCGCTCTCGGCGGTGGAAGCCTATCGCTCAGCCTTAAGCCTGGCCTTCAGGCTGAAAGGAATAGACATTTCCTCCTCGCTGGATCTTTCTTCGCTCATACGAAACTACGAACTTACCTGCCCCCAGTCGGAGTGAGACCTCCTCCATGGAACATGGTTCGGGCTCTTAGGGCTCTTAAGAGATCTCCTTGTGAACCATTATGCCAGGCTTCTGATCGTCACCTGTCTTGGAAGATGGTGCTCCTGCTCGCTCTGGCCTCGGCCGAGCATGTCAGCGAACTTCATGGTCTCTTGTACGACGTCGCCCATTCAAGAGGATAGGTGGAGGTAACGTTCAGGTTCGTCCCTGAGTTGGTTACTAGACTCAAAATCTTGGAGTCCCGGACCTTCGGTTCGACTCCTTCAGGATTTCGAGTCTCCGTTCTGTAACAGATGACCCAGACCTTCTCCTACTATGCTCAGTAAGGAGTCGGAGGGGTTATCTTAAGGAACAGCTGCAGTTCGTCCTCACGTGCAAGCCCTGTTTGGGAGCACAGGGAGGACGGAGAGGAGGGTCATCAAGAATGCCTTTTCAGCCTGGATTCAAAGGGTCATCCATCACGCCCTGAATCCAGACCCTCCTCCGTCACGTCGCCTTAGAGCACACAATGTCAGGCATCGCAACGTCCCTGGCCTTCAAGAGGAACTGCTCTGTGACGCAGGTGCTACAAGCTGGAGTCTGGAAGCGTCTAACGACCTTCACAGCCCACTACCTGCAGGAAGTGACCCACAGGAGGCTCGATACGTTTTCTATCGGCCTTGTGGTGGCTACACAGCAGCTGGTCTAACCTCAGGCTCCTTAATGGACTGGTAGCAGAAGGTTGAGGGCATTGTTACCCGGTCTTAAACTGCATGAATGAAAGAAGTATGTCTGGCCCTTACTTCTTTCTTCATCCTCCCCTCTCTTGGGGAAAGCAGCATCCTGGGTTCTCTGCATAGCTGACCTCAAACCTCTGCAGGTAAACCATGCTTCCTTGTGTTCCTAGTATTAAGTTAATACTGTTGCGTCCCCCATACCCTGACGAGGTGGTATTGGGAACGTCCTAGCCTAGAATTCCAGCTAAAGGACTTCAGGTCGACTTCCTAGGACAAGTCACACTTCTTTCCTCCACACACAAGCTTATGTAGGCCGCACGTTTCTTGCGTAGCAAGAAACTTGCGAGGTGCAGGGACTCTTTTTCTTGAGTGCTGCTCACTCGGATTCTGAGTCCCCAGGTAAGCCAAAGCCAGTAAGGCTGGGGACTTTCCACCCTACCTAAGGGTAAGTCACCCTATGTAATTAGCGTGGTTTGTATTTCGGTTACAGAACAAATGACAAATTCGGAGATAATTTTTATTTTTCCTAACCATACAAACCTTAGCTATTTACATATTTTCCCGCCAGCCCTGTCCCCCAAGGCAAGTCCTACCTCTAAGTGAAGTGAAGCAGTTCACCGGTGTGTGAGGGGGGGGAGGGGTAGCTAGCTACCACTCCCCTACCCCCTTGCTAACTAGCGCGGGGGGGTAATTAACCCTCGTTAAAATTCTAATGGCTCGTCATTTCAGCTACGCCGAAAGTAAACCCTATGTAAATAGCTAAGGTTTGTATGGTTAGGAAAAATAAAAATTATCTCCGAATGTCATATTTATGAATGTAAAACGACAAAATCTCGCTATGAACGTTGGGTGCGGGAGGTGTGCTTATCTAGAGGCCTTAATCTACGGTTATTTGCCAACCTCTTGTTTCTATACTTTTATAGCACTTTGTTCTTTTCTCAGGCTTGTGAACTTTCTAAAATTTTTACACTGTTGCAGTGGTACCCCAGTTCAAGAACGTAAATTGTTCTGGAAAGCTGTTTGAGCATAGGTTTTGTGAAAATCTGATTAACTTTCCCCTTTAAAAATAAATTTCAAATGTATTAAACTGTTATGAACTCCAAAATTCACTCCTAAAGTAGTTTTGCATGAAGCTTGTTTACATGCATAAAGTCTTACAAAACCAAATAACTAAAAATTTTAAAAACAATTTGTATTTTTCCTAGCTATTCAAACCTGAGCTGTTCACTGGGTTAGCTCTGGCACAGTTTTTGTTACAACCAGACTGAAGAATTATTGTGGATTTGGCAACATTGTATGGTTGTCATGGACCCATCAGCGCTTCGAAGATGAGTTGATGCTTGGTCAAGACTTTCAGGGTGGTTGAGGCAGGTAGTATATACAAATGAATTTGGTTTGTATAAATAGGAAAAATACAAATTGTTTTTAAAATTTGTAGTTTGTTCCTATGTGAATACAAATCCTCAGAATTTGTTGGGCCTTCCTTTGGTGGGAGAAAGACCCCAAGTGACAGAGAGAGCATCTGTCCAACCTTTGATGTGAAAAGTCATGTTCGTCTCTCATATGTGAATATAAATCTTCAGAATTTGTTGGGGCCTTCCTTTGGTGGGAGAAAGTCCCCAAGCGACAGAGAAAGCATCTGTCCAACCTTTGATGTGAAAAGTCATGTTCGTCTCTCATATGTGAATATAAATCTTCAGAATTTGTTGGGGCCTTCCTTTGGTGGGAGAAAGTCCCCAAGCGACAGAGAAAGCATCTGTCCAACCTTTGATGCAAGAGGTTATGTTCGGTTCTGATAAGAGGTGAGGGGTATGATGTTCTAACCTCAGCTAACAAATGTAAGTAACAATCATGGCCTGACCAAAGATTAAATTATTGTAAGAAAATTCAGTTATTTAATTGAAGGATATATATTACCATCATAACACACAAAGGTGTGCTTAGTTGCATGAGTTTCCATCAGTGTGGATACTTCATAGGGAGGGAGAGGAGGAGAAGAGGAAGAACCCATTCATTTAACTTATACAAAAGAGTAGAACCTTTATCACTCTCCAAGTTGGGGGTCTGATTGATCAAAGCTGAGAGCTCCTACAAGGAGGACAGGTCAATTCCCTTCAGTATATACAAATGGCTAAAGGCTGAGCGATATCCTTTCACTGTTGTGACTGAGAGAAGTTTCTCTTTCCGCTAAGCAATGTCCTTTTCATAACAACAATCGCAGAAAGGGAACACTGCCTGGTAGACTGCTATGGAGGTATCCTGAAATTGCTTCGCAGTCGGTCTTGAAAAGCCCTTCTTTCGGAGATGCTGGATAACTTCCAGCGGTGAAAACACAGTAATTAAATGCTTCATGGAATTTTTTCACATGAGGTTGCCAAAGAAGGTTTGGCCAAGCTGGAAGCTCTTTTGGAGCTTCTATGAACAGGTTTCAAAGATCTGGATACCTCTCCACTTGAGGCCACTTTGGTGTACCCTATTAGATTTTGAGGCATCCTAATTTTGTTTAGAACCTAACAGATCAGGCAGAACAGGCAAAGGCACAGATGTCCACCCTGTCCCAGGGGGTGTTGGAAGGCATCTTCCATTACTGCTGTTGGGTCGAGGAAAGGAGAACAATACACTGCTAGTTTGTGGTTCAGGTGTGGCAAACAAGTCGATGATCGGGGAACTCCACACTATCAGGAGACCCCTTGCAACTGGAGAATTTAAAGACCATTCTTAACCAACTATTGTTCCTAGTCAGCTTAAATTGCATGCTATCACATGACTTTTCTGTGATGAAACAGGCTGAGAGATGGATGACGTTCACTTGAGCCCAATGCTGCATCCCTACTGCCAAAAGAAGTAACACAGAACCTCCTTGCTTGTTGATGTATGTCACTACTAACATGCTGTCGGTCATCAACACTACTGAGTAACCTGCGACCCTTGACAGTTGAAAGCGAAGTAGAGTAACACTAGATGTGCAGCACTTTCATTGCCAAGTAGTTTATATGGAACAACTTGACTTCCTGTGTTTATTTTCCTGACACTTTTGCCTCTCGAAGATGCACTCCCCACCCTTGGCAAGAAACATTAGAGAATAGGAGGAAGACTGGAGATACTCTCAGCAGAGCAGATGATTGAGACCATTGGTTTTTCAATGCTCACTGAACTGAGCAGAGATGCATTCTCCGTAAGGCACCCAAGGGGCACTAATTTTTCTAGAGAAGTGAGATGTCTGTGAATCTTTTGTCAAAGGAAAACTTGAAGGAAACCCTTCTTGAGGAAGGGTGGTGCGATCTGCTGGAGTCGCAGAATTCTGTCTCTGGATGGATATACTCAGGCTTCACCGAGTCTATGTCCATGTCAAGTTACCGAAGACGAGACTGTGGATCGAAACTTGACTTGTAATTTAACCAGATCCTCAGATCACAGCCAAATTTCCGAATAAGCTCTCTGTGGTGTATAAGCCAGGCTCTTCAGTCTCCCAGTAAGGGTCATTTTTCCAGGTAAATACAGGAGTCTAAATCACATGGCATGGGGCCATGAGATGACTAGAGTGAAGAGACGAGTAAAGACCTGTGAAGCTGTCGACAAGCCAAAACTCAGCAATTTGAACTGAAAATCCGTTCTCAGAAGGAGAACTGCAGATACTATATTTCCTTGATCTCGGATGGACTGGGATCTGAAAGTACGCGTCTTGAAGGTCTATGGACAAACAAGAAGACGTTCTGGTGAATTTCCTGGATAACTGTGTTGGGAGTTTCCCTCTTCAACTGGGTATGAAGGATGAACCGGTCTAAACGGAAAAGGTTATGAAAAGTTTAACCTCCCATCAGTTTCTCCAATAGGAACAGGTTGCTGAAGAAACTGGGTACCTGTCTAAGACTTCTTCAATGCCATTCTTTTCCAGCATCTTTTGCACTTTCTGGAAAAGAAGGTCTTTATAGGACCACATCGAATGGAACAATGGGATTATTGGAGTCTGTGTTAGAGGAGGGTGACAGTACGTGAACTGGACACGATACCCTGAATGGAGCACCTTTAATGCCCAGGGTCCTGCCCTGTAGAACTGCCACCTTGTCCAATGACTTTGCAGGCATCCCCCACTGGTGGTGAGTTGGGGGACATTATCATAATGGGCACCTTGACATTCTCGGTTCCTTCTGGATGAGGGATTACCTCCGCATCGAAAGGAAGACTAGGGATACATCCGTCTCTTATATTGTTGAGCGTGGACCAGTTAGGGCCGAAGACGACGCCTGGGTGTCTAGAGGAGATGATCCAGGCATGGCTGGAGGAGTAGAGAAATGTGTTGCAACTACTCTCTTTTAAAAGGATGCCTGGCCAGACTTTTCCCATTTCTCAACTGCTGCAGCCATTTCCACATGTGGGAAGAGTACCCGGTGGTCTACAGTATAACATTATTGTTTTCCTGGGCTAATATATCCTTAGCAGACATATGTAGAGCAAACTTAATATAGTGTCCCTCTTTTTGATGATGCAATTACCCTCAGATAAAGCCACACTAGGGAAGCATAAATTCTAGAACTTTTGCTCCAGAACTGACAAGTTTTTCATACTCCTTTCAACCATTTGGTTCCAAAAAGTTTTCAGACAGCATAGAAGGACAGTGCTCCTAAATGGTCTAGGCAGGAGTGGGCTTGGAAATCTGACAGGGACACAGCCTCTACATTCTGCAACTCAAGTGGCAGAGAAGGCAGCTGATTGAAGGTTAAGTCAATCGATTACTGGAGTTACACGGTATCAGGGTAGTCACATCCAAGACAAAAGGTATCAGGGCTGGAAGAAGAATGCTTCAGCTTCTTGCCTCCCTTCAAGGAACAAGCTGTCATAAGGGAACTATCTTGTTTAGCTTTCTTTTTCCTGCATCTGTTATACTTCTCCTACTGGGAGGACAACCATTCCCGGCAAATATCATAAGGGGAGTTCATTTCACATCTCTTACCTCTATACATACCACACGAGATGCAGACCAATTTTCACTCAACTCAAAAAGGTGCAAGGGTGACCAAGTCGGTTGCAGGTTCACATAAGCGCTTGCGGTTTAACACTCATACTGAGAGTAAGGAAAAGAATCACACAAAGCAATGGAGGAAGGTCGGTAACGGACGACCATTCATCGTTGCGACCAAGAGCAGAGAGGAAACGCATACACTAGCATCAACTCACCAAAGTGCTGCTTGGTCCATGACGCAGCCATACAATGTTGCCATGCTCACAAAAATGCTTCAATCTGATTGTAACAAAAGCTGCGACAAAGCTAACTCAATAAATGACGAGGATTTGGATCCTCGTGGGAACATACAACAAATAGATGAAATAAATGAAAATTTAACTTCACTTTACCTGTGAAGGAGGAAGGAATGTGAAGAGGAGAGATGTTATTGTTATGAAAGGAGCTTCCCTTCCATAAAAATGTCAAATTAGAACCTAATGCAATACACTGTTGGCATTACTTAGGGTCTTTGCAGTGTTCTTTTAGACCCTAGTTGCAGTTACTTTGTATCCTTATGCCTTACCTCAATTCTCGATTACTCTCTTTTGCTCTCAAACCTCTCGCAACTTTTACCTCACAGAGCAACAGCTGAGTTTTCCTGCGTTGCATAAGCACTGGATGGCTTCACAGGCCTCCGTATCGGCCTATACTGTATAGTCCACACATATAAATCCAATCGAAGAGTCCTTCTGGTGTTCACTCACTTCTCTCTCTGCTACTGCAAAGATAATTGTTTCTGCTTACATTTGAACATGTGTTAACAATGACAAATTCGTAGATAATTTGTATTTTTCCTAACCATACAAACCTTAGCTATTTAAATAGGGTACAGTATTACTTTTGGCGTAGCTGAAATGACGAGCCATTAGATTTTTAACAAGGGTTTACTACCCCCTCGCTAGTTAGCAAGGGGGTAGGGGAAGGGTAGCTAGCTACCCCTTCCCCCCTCACACACCGGTGAACTAGTTCACTTTGCTTAGAGGTAGGACTTATCCCGGGGGACAGGGCTGGTGGGCAAGTTTGATTAAATAGCTAAGGTTTGTACGGTTAGGAAATATACAAATTATCTACGAATTTGTCATTTGTTCCGTAACCCAAATACAAACCACGCTATTTAAATAGGGTGACTTAACCCTTAGGAAGGGTTATAAGTCCCAGCCGTACTGGCTTTGGCTTTTTGCCCGGGGACTCAGTATCTGAGTACAGTAAGTAGAACTCAAGATAAGGAGTCCCTGCATCTCGCAAGTACCTTGCTCTGCAAGGATCGCGGCCTACGTAAGCTTGTGTGTGAAGGAATGAAGTTCGACTCGTCCTAGGAAGTTGACCTGGAGTCCTTTAGATGGAATTCTAGGATAGGACGTTCCCAATACCACCTCGTAAGGGTATGGGGGACGTGACAGTATTATCTTAATACTAGGAACACAAGGAAGCATGGTTTACCTGCAGTGGTTTGAGGTCAGCTGTGCAGAGAACCCAGGATGCTGCTTTCCCCAAGAGGGGAGGATGAAGAAAAGAATAAGGGCCAGGCATACCTTTTCATTCATGCAGACTAAAACCGGGTAACAATGCCCTCAACCTTCTGCTACTTGTCCATTAAGGAGCCTGAGGTTTAGACCAGCTGTTTTGCAGCCACCACAGGGCCGATAGAGAATGTATCAAGCCTCCTGTGGGTCACGTCTTGCAGGTAGTGGGCTGTGAAGGTCGTTTGACGCTTCCAAACGCCTGCTTGTAGAACCTGCATCACTGAGTAGTTTCTCTTGAATGCCAGGGACGTAGCGATGCCCCTGACATCATGTGCTCTCGGGCGACGTGACTGAGGAGGGTCTGGATTCAGGGAATGGTGGATGACCCTGCGAATCCACGCTGAGATAGTTTTCTTAGTGACCCTCCTCTTCGTCCTTCCTGTGCTCACAAACAATGCTTGCACTCGAAGACAAACTGCAGCTGTTCTTTCAAGATAGAGCCTCAGACTCCTTACTGGGCACAGTAGGAGATGGTCTGGGTCATCTGTTACAGAACGGAGACTCGAAATCCTGAAGGAGTCGAACCGGGGGTCCGGCACTCCTGGATTTTGAGTCTTAACTACAAACTCAGGGACGAACCTGAACGTTACCTCCCCCCATCCCCTTGAATGGGCGATGTCATACGAGAGACCATGAAGTTTGCTGACTCGCTTGGCCGGGGCCAAAGCAAGTAGGAACACCGTCTTCCAAGTCAGGTGGCGATCAGAAGCCTGGTATAATGGTTCGAACGGAGGTCTCTTAAAAGCCCTGAGGACTCGAACCACGTTCCATGGAGGAGGTCTCACTTCCGACTGAGGGCAGGTAAGTTCATAACTTCGTATGAGTAGAGAAAGTTCCAGCGAGGAGGAAATGTCCATTCCTTTTAGCCTGAAGGCAAGACTTAAGGCTGAGCGATAGCCTTTCACTGTGGATGACTTTCGCAGGTGTCGAGACATCCTTTCCGCAACTTGTTGCGAAAAGCCTTTCGCTGTGAGGAGGTGCTGGATAGATGTTGGCGTGTGGTCGCTTGACTAGCTCGTGTCGAGGAGGGAGTTCTCTCGGGAGTTCCATCAGGAGCTGCAGAAGGTCCAGGAACCACTCTGCATGATGCCATAGCGGAGCTATTAAGGTCATTGACTGGTTGACCGATATTCTGGTCTTGTTGAGCACCCTTCTCATCAGACAGAACGGGAAAAAGGCGTAAACGTCGATGTCGTCCCACCGTTGTTGGAAGGCATCTTGCCAGAGTGCCTTGGGGTCCGGGACTGGGGAGCAGTACAGCAGAAGCTTGAAATTCAAGGCTATCGCGAACAGATCCACCGTCGGGGAACCCCACAAAGTCAGGACTTAGTTGGCTACCAGAGGATCCATAGACCACTCGGTACTCACTATCTGGGATGCTCTGCTCAGACTGTCGGCGAGCACATTCCTTTTGCCCGGAATAAAGCGAGCCAATAGTGGAATCGAGTGGACTTCGGTCCATCTCAGTATCTCAATTGCAAGATGGGATAGCTGTTGTGAAAAGGTACCTCCCTGCTTGTTGATGTAACCCACTACCGTGGTGTTGTCGCTCATCACCACCACGGAGTGACCCGCGAGGTACTGTCGGAACTGTTGAAGAGCCCGATAGACGGCCTTCATCTCTAACAGGTTTATGTGAGGGCACTTTTCTGATTCTGACCATAGGCCTGAGGTCCTGTGGCTCAGAACGTGGGCCCCCACCCTTCTTTTGAGGCGTCCGTGAACAGCAAATCCGGGGGGAGGACAAGAAGAGCCACTCCCTTTCGGAGGTTTTTGTCTGTCACCCACTATTGAAGGTCCATCCGTTCCCCAGGACCCATAGGGACCAAAATGTCCGGGGAATCGTGACCTTGATTCCACCGAGACATGAGCCGCCATTGCAGGGATCTCATCCTAAGGCGCCCATTTGGAACTAGACGGGCCAGAGAGGAAAGGTGACCGAGGAGACGTAACCACGATTGGGGTGGGAGTTCTTCTCGTCTGAGGAAAGGATCTGCGACCCTCCTCAGCCTTGCTATCCTGTCGCCTGATGGAAAGGCTTTGTGGAGATTGTTGTCCAAGATCATGCCTAGATATACCAGTCGTTGAGATGGAAGCAGAGAAGACCTCGAGATTTACCATGATCCCTAGATCTTGGCAAAGTCCCAGAGGCTTGTCTCGGTGTATAAGAAGGGTCGACTCCGAGTCTGCCAGGATCAGCCAGTTGTCCAGATAACGGAGTAGACGAATGCCGATCCTGTGTGCCCACGAAGAGATCAGGGTGAACACTGGTGAAAACCTGAGGTGCTGTGGAGAGACCGAAATACAGCACCTTGAACTGGTAGATCTTGTTGTCTAGGCTGAATCTTAAGTACTTCCTTGAAGACGGATGGCTTGGGATCTGGAAGTACGCGTCCTTCAGATCCAGTGTACACATGAAGTCTTGTGGTCTCACTGCAAGTCTGACCGTGTCTGCTGTCTCCATGCTGAACGGTGTTGGTTCGACAAACCTGTTCAGAGCTGAGAGGTCGATGACTGGTCTCCAGCCTCCAGACGCCTTCTTTACAAGAAAGAGTCGACTGAAGAAGCCTGGGGACCTGTCGACGTCCTCTTGGAGAGCATCCTTCTTTAGCATGGTCTCAACTTCTGCCCGTAGGGCTAGCCCCTTTGCCGATCCCATGGCATAGGAGCTCAACGACACTGGATTCGCTGTCAGGGGAGGAAGAGATGTTGTGAACGGGATGCGATATCCTTGACTGATTACAGAAACCGTCCAGGAATCTGCACCGAGTTGCTGCCACCTGATTGCGCAACTTTGCAGGCATCCCCCCACTGGTGGACATGCAGGGGGATTGCCAATCCTAGCGTTTGCGGCCTCGGCCACTCCCCCTAGGATTCTTGCCTCCCCTGGAGGACTTCTTGCCTCTCTTGTCTTTGACAGGAAAGGGCTGCTGTTTGGACACTGTTGTCTTCGCTGCCACTGCCGGTTTCGTCGTCTTGGACTGGTGAGGTTGTTGTTGAGGTGCTGGAGGTTTGTAGGGCTTCGATGTGAGAGCCCTTTGGAGGAGAGAATCCTGATTGGATTTCCTCCACCTCTCAGCTGCCTGTTCCACATCCTTGGGCTCAAACAGGCTCTTTCCCCTAAGGGAAGAGTGTCTGAGCTTGCTGACTTCGACGGTTGAGACCTTCGAATGGAACCTCTCTACCACCGCATCACGTCGTTTCACGATCGAATTGGACCACAAGTTCGAGACTTGGTGGGCCAGAAACTCAATGGTGCGGGTGCCCGAGAGGAGGAAGGTCTCCAGGGCCTTCCTAGTGCTTTCCTTGGACAGATCCTTGGATTGCAAAAGGATCCCCAGAGACCCCAACCAGACATCCAGCCACGAAGTAGCCTGCATGGCACACTTCGCGACCTTCTCCTGGTTTAGGATCTCTGTCGCCGAGAGAGTCACTTGCCGGTTAGAGAGTCTATCAAGAGGAACTCCCTTGGTAAGCTCTTCCACAGAGATGTGCAACGGAAGAGCTAAACAAGACTCCTCCATGATCTCAAAATACCTCCTCTGGTGGACAAGAGGAGGCGGGAGGAGTTTGTTGCCAGCAGTGGAACGGCTGGAGGAGGCGAGCTCGGAGAGCTGGCCCTCAACCTTATCCCTGGCACTCTTAACCCCTTGGGACCAGGGCAGAGCCGCACTGGCCTTAGTGGGTTTCTGAGTGCCAAAAACTTGGTCCAGGACCTTGTCCTTGCCCTCACGAGGAGGAATCTCAGGGTCCGGAAACTTGTTGAGATTTCTCATCAGAGTCAAGACCTGCCATAAGGCATGCTCTGACTCTTGCTGCTCTCCCCCTGGATAACTGGCAGCGAAGTCTCCTGTCCCCAAAGGCTCTTCTTGGTGGGACAAGTGGACGTTCTCCGCGGGTCTCGTTGGCTCTGGTCGAATCCTGGAAGAAGACTTCGGGATGGTCTTCCGAGTCCTTCGGTTACCTCCTAGGAGGGATACAGGACTCCAGCAACGAAGTCTGAGGGCTCTTCTCCGCCCCAACACGGGACGATTCTCATGCTCGAGGTGGGGTTGCTCCCATTGGTGCGGTGGGAGAAGGTCTCACCTCGGAAGACTCCCCTGAGGACGGAAAATCCTCGTCCACAGGGGATGGAGAAAACGTCTGCGGGGGGGAAGGAGCCTTTCTGACGGACTTCTTAGGAGCCAGCTTGACCCGAGGAGAAGTCACCACGACCTCTATGCCTCTCTTCCTCTTCAGTGGGGTCGGAGCTGCCCTTGGTTTGGGGCCCAAATCAGAGAAGGCAGCCTTAACAGCCTGGACGACAGCTCTGATAAGGGACTCAAACCATGGCTGCTTACTAACAAACGCAGTGTCAGAGACTCCCTCTGGAGGGAAGGGAATCGGTCGATCCTCTGGAGTAGAGACTACAACATGGCCTGCCTGGAAAGAAAGGGAAGAAGATGGGTGCCTGGACCTATCTGAAGATCTCCCCTCCTCCTGTGAGCGCGCTGGTTTGCGCTTGCGGGGGGGGCCCCAGCGGCGGCGTGAAGACGACCTAGCTGTTCTCATTCCTGACGACTCGTTCGGTAGCTCGCGTTGCGAAACCCGGTGGGAATCGCACTTGGACTCGCGCAAGGGAATAATCCTAGGTTCGCACGCGGGCGAACGTTTGCGCGTGTGTGCGGGCGCGCGGAGATGAAGGCGCGGGAGCGCGTGGACGAGTAGGCGAGGGCGCGCAGGCGAGGGCGCGCACGGGCGAGTGCTGCCGAGCAGGAGAATGATGGTGCGCAGGCGAGCGATGGCGCGCAGGCGAGCGATGGCGCGCAGGCGAGCGATGGCGCGCAGGCGAGCGATGGCGCGCAGGCGAGCGATGGCGCAAAGGAGAGCGATGACGCGCAGGTGTGCGACTGCGCACTGGTGACGGTGCGCGTGGGTGCGTAGGTGATCTACGGCGAGCAGGCTCGTGGGCGCGAGTGCGTGCTGGGGAGTGATGGCGTGCAGGAGATCGATGGTGCGCAGGTGAGCGGTCTGGTGAAGACAGAGGGCCCGCAGAAGGACCAGCAAGCGTGGAAGCGCGAGGAGGAGACTGCTCGTAGGCGCGTGGGCACGCAGGATCTCAGAAGCCTCTGGAAGGCCGTACGGTAGGAGCTGGAACCTGTGCGCGCGATGGTGCGCGGGCGAGGGCTGACGGGTGGGCGAGTTCTCAGGGCGCGCAGGAGATCGCTGGCGAGAAGGCGAGGGACGACTCTTCTTTCCTGTGCTCAGATCCGGAGATCAAGGGCGCGCAGGCGAGCGATGGCGCGCAGCTGCACGCTGGCGAGCAGGTGAAGAGCGCTGGCGAGCTGGAGATTGTGGGCACGCAGGAGATCGTGGGCGTGCGTAGCGCATAACAGGATCAGGGCCCGCAGCTGTGCGCTCGCGAGTAGGAGATCGCTGACGCCCAGGTGAGCGCTGGCGCGCAGGTGAGCGCTGACGAGCAGGAGATCGGTAAGAGCGCTGGCGCGTCGACTCTGCAGCAGGGGCTCGCCGGCGCGTTGTCCCTGGCATAGAATGTGTCTGGGTCGTTGTCTCAGGAACATCAGGAACAGCGCAGGAGACCGTGGGCGCACAGGGGATACCTGGCACTTAAGGGACTTGCCCACATTGTGAGCAAGCACCTTTTGCCCCGAAGGGACCGGTGCCCATTGGAAAACGGGGTGCGTGGGCGCCCACAGCGCGTCAGCTGCCAGGAACGGAGAAGGAAGGTCAGCAGGTCTGGCAGGCGGAGGAGATCGCAAACGATCTGCAGAGAGGTCCAGTGATGCAGCTGCTATGGTCAAAGCACGGTGAGGAGGATCCTCTGCGGGGGACTGCGAAGGCGAGGAGCCGATAAGGCGCCTCCTAACTCCCTTGTGGGGAGAAGGAAGGCCTCTACGGCGAAGAGGAAGACGAGCCTTGCGTCGGATACGTCCTCTGGGGGAATCAGGAACACCATCGTCAGTCCTCCGAAGAGGAGTCTCTGTTAGTGAACTCCCCTGAGGGGGAGAATCACCTGCAGGAGAGACTGTTGGACTTGGCCCCTCCCTCGGAGGATGTTCGGAGGGGGAACCAAGCCTTCAGCAACATCAGCACCCAAGGCAGAGGTTTGACCCAACTCGCCGGAAGCCTCTGCCACAACAACGTCGACGATAGACAGAGGGTCAACCTCCGCTATCACCGGCGACTGTTTGACAGCTGCTCCCAACTGGATAAGGTCAAACAGGGCTTTCCTGGAGGGCGAACCCTTAAGCCCCAAGGAAGCCCAAAGCTGCAATAAATCATAATTAGCAACATTCATAGAAAAATCCTCCCCCGGAGGAGGAGGAGGAGGAGCTGCCTCGCTATGGGAGGCAACTCCCTCTCCTGAACCCCGAGGTCGGTCTACAAAAGTACCGCCTACGCTACCACTCGACGGCCTCTCGGGAGAGACCGATCGAGTGGGAGCTTCGGAGGAGGTTCGGGCAACAAAAGAAGAGTCCTTGGAGATTTCCTTCTTCAAGGAGATCCTTGAAAGAGAAAGATCCCGCTTGGACTGCTTCTTTCAGCGCTGGGAAAACCTCTCCCACTGAGAGGTAGACCACTCCCTGCAGTCACAACAAACTTTATCCTTATCACACCGTTGGCCCCTGCAGAATGGACACAAGGTGTGAGGGTCCGTTCGACCGCCGACATATATGTCCCACAAGGGCGGTCTGGTAACCCGGGGCACTTCCGCATGATAAAGAGAGAGGCCAACTTCCAAACACACAACTGAAAGAAAAAGCAAAAAAGATTAAGGCTGTCAATACGCGAGGGTGAGACCAGACACGTCTGTTCATCACCCGAGCCAAAAGCAAAGTGAACTAGTTCACCGGTGTGTGAGGAGGGAGGGGTAGCTAGCTACCCCTCCCCTACCCCCTCGCTAACTAGCGAGGGGGTAGTAAACCCTCGTTAAAAATCTAATGGCTCGTCATTTCAGCTACGCCGAAAGTAATACCCTATTTAAATAGCGTGGTTTGTATTTCGGTTACGGAACAAATGACACTTTGCATTGACATTATATACTTTAAGGACACAGGTTTTTACGTTTCCTTATATACAGTACTAGGAAAACCGTGCCTTTCTTCCTCCCCTTCTGAAGACTATTTTCTTAGCTCCAGTCTGCTACTGTTCCTGAAAGTCTTGGAGTTCCTCTATAGTGAGCTCTGTACTGTGATCCTCCATATCATCAGTGACATCCAAACCCACCGACTTACCTAAGGTGACAAAACTTTTTACCCAAGGCTCAGGCTTAAAGTCTTTGAAATCCCTCTCTGGTACAGAGTATGTTCATAACTAGTAAACACTTTACTCTAAAGCTTTGTCTGAGATTCATGCCGAGAAGAAAGTAGGAATGGGTCTTCCATAATGTCCTGAGAGTTAACAACATATAAGAGGTGAACTTGAAGCACCTCTGGAAAAGTTTGAAAATTTGAAATCACCTACTGGCCCATGGGCTGGACCAGAGGAGTCATATTGGTGACAAGAACTTCATAGTTATAAGCTAAACTCCTCCTCCAAGCAGGTGTATTTTTCATGAGAAGGAAGGCCTTAAATTCACTCAATGAAAAATTGTAGTTACCCAGATCTTGATGCCTCTCCAAATAATGTTTAACTTAAAATACTTCGCCAGTCACTCAACCACACCATCACTACTGGCACCTCAGTATCTCCTTTGTAATTCTGATTTATATATATATATATATATATATATATATATATATATATATATATATATATATATATATATATATATATATATATATATATATATACTGTATATACAGTATATATATGCATACACACACACATATATATATAACGGATTTTGAGCGAAGGGAAAAATCTATTTTTGGGTGAGATCGCCGTGTCGTCCTGATGGAAGTCCCTAAGGTAGCTTCAAAAGGATATATTATATACTACAGTGATATTCCCAGAGAATTAACCTACAGGTTCCAAAATTCTAACTCCTGGAGCGAATATCCTTAAAATTTTCTCAAGGATATCGCATAATATTAGAGGATGCATTCTTGACACGTCACATAACAATCTCTACCCCAAATAGCGTTAACGCTTCGAGGGGGACGTGGCAAAAGAATAGAAGGGGGCCGTAACAAGGTTACCCCCGTTCCCGTACTACTATTGCCACCACCCCAGCGCCATTTCCAGGATGGCGGACATTCCTTGTAGCATTGAGCGTGGAGCTACAGATACAGTATGTCAGGGAGGAAACTGTGAAGATCTTTTCTTTTAAGAAAGAAGGGTGGGTCCATCAGGACGACATGGCGATCTCACCCAAAAATAGATTTTTCGCTTCGCTCAAAATCCGTTTTTTGGGCTCAAGCCATGTCGTCCTGATGGAAGTATACCAGAGCATTAATGTATCTGTGGATTTTCATCAGTGCCTTAACCTTGGGACAACCTTTCTATGATCATTTGGATCAATCGAGACAAATGACGTTACCGTTATCCGTCATTATCACTAATCATCTCCGATATTAGTGCTTCCTGCCCCCTACAGGGAAGAGTCATTCTAGACGGTAGAGAGGGGCGTCTCAAGGTAAGCATACATTGTATGGACAAACATAAGAATACACCAGATGAACAAACCGTCTCGTAGTTTGTGAAAATTACCAAATACTTAACAGCGTTTCTTAATTCCATTGCTTGTGAGCATACAAATATATAAAAGTACATACTCTGGACTATAAACATGCAATTGTTGGGCGAGTTAGGACGCAATTACATTCTAATAGACGTTTACTAGCAAGTAAAACGGATGTAGCATAACGGAACTATACATGTAACCTGTACAGAGATTATCTTTATTTCTTGGAAAGCAAGAAATGATGAGTGCCACTCTCAGATTGAAGAGAATTATAAAACAAATTCTCTTCATAATTCCTGTACTGGTTACTTTTATCGGTACTGTGTACTACATACACCGGCACTAGTGCCATCTGTATAATTCCACACCTGGGATTTTGAACAGAGCTAGTGTCACCATGGTAACACTTGATCAATGGAGGTCACACCCTAAGAGGGATGACCTCTTCTCCCTTTAATTGACAGTCCCAGTCAATTAGCTGTTCATCGTAGAATTAGACGGCGGGTTAAGTATTCTACCCGATGTCACCACATACTGCTTCAGATCATGGACTTGCTTAGCATAGTGTTTGTAGAACACTGTGGATGATTCTCACCCAGTATATGTGCGAGGACATTTGAAGTCAAAACCATTGACTGTCTATAACAGTAATTAGGGGGCAGGTGTTAATACACTACCTGCCGCCACTACATAGTGTTTCAGTTCATGTACCTGTTTCGCATAATGTTTGTAAAACACTCTGGATGATTTCCATCCAGTGTATGAACGAAGACGCTCAAAGTCCATATACTGAAAGAAGTTCAGTGATGAAGCAATCTTTCTCGGAGCATGACCTGCGGGAGTACTGTCGGGATCCGCTCTACTAATAAAGTAGGTGAGCTTCGCCCTCAGTTGTTTTAGGGATAAATTTGATCCAGAGGTTTCTCCTTTAAAGAGCTGTCCTCCCTTGAAGTCTGAAGTTCTACGAAGATAGACCTTTAGACACTCTACCGGACATATAGAGACATCTTCCTTCAGGGGGCAGATTCTCCAGGGACCCCACCTTTTAGCGGGTAGCTCATTCTTAGCGAGAGAAGATGGATCAGGGAAGAGATTCAGTTCACCTGTTTCCGAGAACTGAATGTGGCCCTCATCCCTAGAGAGGGCCACTATTTCACTAACTCTAGCCCCTGAGGCTATAGCGAACATAAAAACAACCTTTTGGGTTAGAACCTTAAGTGAACAATCTTCATTGTTCAAGGATGAGGCATAATGTAGGACCTTGTCCAAAGACCAAGAGATGGGCTTTGGTGGTGCAGCAGGCCTAAGCCTCGCACATGCCTTCGGGATCTTATTAAAGATCTCATTCGCCAAGTCTACTTGAAAGGCATATAGAAGAGGTCTAGTCAAGGCTGACTTGCACGTAGTTATCGTGTTGGCCGCCAAACCCTGGTTATGAAGATGGATAAAGAAGGACATGCAGAAGTTCATTGAAATCTCTCTCGGTCCTTTTGCTTTTACGAAAGCAACCCACTTTTTCCATGATGACTCATATTGTCTTCTAGTTGACTTAGACATGTATTCCTCTAAGAATTCTATACTGTATTGCCTTTTCAGATCCCAAATCTTTTCTTAACCAATAGGGCAAGAAAATCATGCAATGAAGGGTTTGGGTTCTCTATAATAAATTCGAAGGATATTAATCTCTGAACCTTCTGGAGTTGTCCCACCTGGAAAGATCTCAGCATGTTGAGGACTCTCAGCAGGTAATTGGACGGGATGAACTGGAAATCCTAAGTCTATCCCTTCCATTTCAGAGACATGATGTTTATCATTTAAATTAGAGGATCCTCGTATGGGGCTACATATCAAGGTAGTTCCTTGACAGCGCTCGTAATGAAGAGGTCGGATTGCAGTTCGGGGACTTGTTCCCATCTGGGAGAGAATAGGTCTGCGTCCGTGGACCATTCTAACTCTATCGGCCTGAACCTGAATAGAGCATCCACTATCATATTGCGGATTGATTGTATGTGAACTGCTGACAGGTGCCATCCCTTTAGGTAAGGGATGGCTAACTACACTTAAAACTGTATGAGACGTTTCTTAGCATCGTCGATTGCAGCGTCTCGTTATCACTTCGGAGTCCCAGATCAGCTGTAGACAATCCGATCTGCTTGGAGAGAGTTTCCCTACTCATGACTGGACCAACATGGTCTTGGGATTTTCGGGCTTTGACCTTTGTTAGGGAAGCGATTAAGGAAGGACCGGTATCGGTCTTTTTAGGCCTCTTCGAGCGTTTGATGCTTGTTTTCTCCAGGTTCCCAGCGCATCTTGCAGCCGTGCTCTTAGCACAGGGCCGGCCTTTATTGCGAACTGGAGAGAGAACAGGGTTCCTCCCAGTACTCGTTTTGGGAATCTGAAATTTATCTTTTATCCACGATGTTCCGGGGACCGGATCATTTCTTCGGATGTTCATAGACCAGCCACCTTGGGTGCTGCCCACCCCAGCCTCTTGTCCAGGAACATTGTTGCCTGAACCTTTCTTAGGCTTAAATATTGCGTGACTGTGTCTGCCAATTTTATGAAGGCAGCTAGGACTCTGTCTAGTCTGACGAGTATCTTTCCTAGGAAGTGCGTTACTTTGCGTAACCTGAATCCTAGATAGGAGGGGAAAGGGTGATTGACTGGAAGCTGCCGATAGACGACTTTCAGGTCTGGTAAGACTATAGGCACCCTTTTTTGCAGCGGGGTCCTTATGTTCAGGAGGAGAAACCTCCTGGACTCGTTGTTTTATTTGGACTTGAGTGGCGATAAGTCCTGAATGTCTCTGAATTTTCTTGAGTCCTTCTCGTAAACACACAACGGCCTTCCCTGGAATTCGGTGAACTAAAGTTTCCTTACCACCTGTATGCTCTAGACTCTAGAGCTCTCAGGTAAACTCCTCCAGGAGGGTTTTGGATAATCGGATGAGTAGAGGAAATGGTGGTAGAGATATCTCCACCTCTCAACTTAGTCCCATCTTGATTAGGCCATGGACCCAAGGATCGAAGGTCCAGCGATCCTAGAGGAATCTCCATCCTACTAGAAACATTTTTAGGCTTCGACTGATCAGTAGGAATCTCTTTTCGACCATCTGTCTGTGACATCTCGGTCACTACAACTGTGGATCGTTGTTGAACCGCTCGAAATGGATTTCCAGACCTCTCTATCTTCCTTTTAGGTTGGGGACCCACAACCTTAGAAGATTCTCTTTTTGAAAGGATGCCCCACTTTTGGAGAAGTCCTACTTTCTCCGTGGAGGCGTTCTTAATCACTTCCTTGACTACCTCATCTGGAAAGAGGTCTTTACCCCAGATGTTGGAAGATATTAGCTTTCTTGTATCGTGTTTCGCCGTTGCGTTAGCTAACACGAACTCCCTACATGTTCTTCTAGCCTTTATAAAAGCATAAAGGTCTTTTACCAAAGTAGCCATATCTATTTTGGGTAAAACCTTAAGCATGTCTGGGGTATCTTGATAAGCCGAACAGAACTCTATGTAGTTCTGTAGAGATAAGGAGGCTGCAAGTCTCTCCATTGTTTCTTGTTCGTCCTGTAAGAGAAACTCAGATAATTTTGGAAGATTTTCCTTAAATTGTCGACTGGCGACATCCGCCTCAAGTCTTCCTACTGAAAAGGTGAAATGGGCCTCCTTCCAGTTCTTCTCCTGTCTGGGAAATGCTAGTGACAGAGGCTCGCACTCCTTGAGTGTAGGACACTGTTTACCTGTCTCTATTGCCTCAGTGACATATTTGAAAGCCTTCTCCGTAAAGGGGAATGAAATTGAAACAGGAGCAAGAAAGGAAGAGTGCTTGTTACCCGGTGTGGATACCTTCGACACCGAGTAACCCGCCTTTTCTATGCTGTTTGATAGGATAGCCTGTGCTTTATCATTGTCGAGAATCATAACCTCCTTTGATTCCGTTCCTTTTTCTGATGTTGGTTCATCCTTCAGTCTAATGAAACAGTTCGGGAAAGCGTCAAAGCTTGGCCAGAACTGGATTTTGTCCAAAGGAACAGCACCCATCTTCTCCGAGATGTAGAGTTTGCCGTTTAAAATCGGCATTAGCTCCGCAAACCTCCAGGGATTGGTTATGGAGCATGTCAGAAGGTCTTGATCTCCGAGTCTTTTGTACGACCCTTTAGGAGCGACAAGTGGAGCTTTACCAAGCTCTAGCTTGCATTTTGCTTCCTGCTTTTTGCTCTGTTTGCACAAATTTTCTACTGGATTCTTGACTTGGGCCCATAACTGGTTCATTCCGTCTAAAAGAGGGATAGAAGGCGGAGATATTGATATCGTTGGCTCATGAGCCTGTTGGGACGGAGACAATTCCAACCCGACTTTCTCCCCTTCTACCCGTGGGCGCTTTTTGCCCTTCTTCCCGAAGGTTATCTGGCCATCGGGAAATATACCTCGTGTCTGGGGTACCACTATTTCCTTACTCGCTGTTGGAAATAGTAACCTACGCATCTTGTCATTAGGCAGGTAAGGTCGCGGAGAGATTTTCTGAAAGCCTCTCACCCAGTTGCGTAGTTTGAAACGAGCTGCATCCCTAGTCTCCACCGACTTTGGGATTCTTGAAACCTTCGGACAATAGGGCCCGACATACTTTGCAGGCCTGCAGGTTCCAATACTGCAGGTGTTCGGAAATAATATTGCAGGGGGCATGAAACCTGCATGCATTATGTCCGTAAAAACACTTACTCTTAGTTTTGCAGAAGACTGGAACACATGACATCTGGCATTCCTCCTGTAAAGAAAGGAAAACAAAATGAGTATATGATTGATTATCTCACTGATAACCAATAAATCAAAAGTCATATCTTAACAGAATAGCTTAGGATAGCAAGCTATAAAGGGATAATAGGAGACACATACTTGTGTATCCCTTGCAAGCAAATGCTGGTACCTCCTCTCAGTATTAAGTGATAGGAATTCCCATTTCGAAGGAATTCCAACTGAAAAAGGGGTTTTCTAACCCCTAGGGATAGGGAAGTGTATACTTCACTGTCCCTTTCATACTAAATACTGTGGGGTACGGAAGACTGATTTCCCAGTCAGCTTAACGAAGAAACACTATTCCTTCAATGTAAGAACGGCTGCAGCATAAGCTCACATGAGGATACCCAAGATATGCTAGAAATAGTTACTGTATAATCATACTGTAGTTTTCTATTTGCAGTATGCACTAAATTGCAATATACTGGCTACTGTATAATTATATATAGAATGGAAAGGAAAGACACATATTTGTATATATCACACCCAACTTATTTGCTGTGACCCCCCTTACAAAATTAAAACATAGAGTTTCCTAATCATGGAGACTCGAGGATAAGGGCTCTGCCCTTTAAGGGTTAGGAGTGTAATCTCCAGTCCTTAAAATTTTAATATTGCAGGGTAATCTGAAGACTGATTTCTAATCAGAATATTGAAGAATTAAATTCTTTCAATATGAGATTGGGTTCCACAAACATTTGGGTAGGATTTTCAAATATATTGGAAAAACATTACTAGCAAATATACAGAAGCTTTCTATTTGCAGTATATCCTATACTGCAGAAATACTAACTACCTGTATAAACATATACTGTACTGTAGTACAGCCAGCATGTCGTCGGCATAGCTAGCTAATGCTAGCACATCCAGCCTGCTAGCTAAAAGAAAAAGAGATAGCATGGAGAACAGGCTACCTAATACTGTATATATATACAGTAAAAGGGATGTAAAAGTATATTACTACCTGCTCCAGAAAGAAGGTTCAAAGGGAAGGGGAGAATATAAAATTAAAGCTTCCATCCAGCTACAGTACTGTCGCCGGCAAGGATCTGTCTAAACCTTACCGGCCGGCACTGCTGGCCAGTACTGCCGGCCGGCAGTACTAGTACAGTCGGCGTGCTGCCGGTTGAGCAGGCACCATTCTCTGCCGGCCTGGTAGGCAGCACCCCGGCAGTAGCCACTGTTGCTAGCAGTTCAAGAAAGAACTGAAGAACCTTTATAAACAGAAGGGACTTCCCACTTACAGCCAACATGGCCAGCAGCTGCCCTAGTTGCCTGCCAGCAGTCACCATGACTGCCAGCCGGCAGTAGTCTTTACTGCCGGCCGGCAACCAAAATGGCCGGTAGCTCACAGCTGTCATTACTGTCGGCCGACAGATGTTAAGACTGCCGGCCGGCAGCTATCAACTGTAAGAGGGGGAGTCTGGTCGATCTCGGCAACCCACCGGCAACAGTAAGGTTGCCGGGATTCGCCAACATAAAGGGATAGAAGGAAAGGGAAAAGAGGGTCCTGTGAAAGGTACAGCAGGAGCCGGCCTTAGCCTGTCCTGCCCCACCTAACAACTCCATTCCTGTATTAGAACTATCCCAGGCAGCTAAAGAATTCTATTCCTTAGCCTAGGGTTAGATTAATACAAATAAGAGGTTGGTAGCATCCTCGCCACCACCTCTAAAGGAAAGGAAACTGGGTTGCAGTGCCAGTGTCCCCTAAGCATAAGAAGAATTATATTCCTCAGCCTAGGGTCCACTAACACAGGACTAGTCTGCTAGGTCACAGGAAGAAGGGTCATATTGTACAGACCCTTCAGGAGTGGCCTAGGGAGGTCTAGCCTCCTATGTCGGTAGCCTAACGTAGCGAAAGAATTCTATTCATCTTGCCATGTAGCTACCGACCACAGACTAAATACTCTGAGATTCTGGCCAAAACCCCAAAAACCTGCATCTGCGGTTACCAAGGAAGGGCAGAAAAAACCGTAGGAAAGTCATGCCTGAATTAAAAATTCGAGGCCGACCCGCTAAGGTTGTAGCCTGAGGCTACACTCAGAGGGAAGAGGGATTACCCTTAAACTCCCTTTTTTTAGAGGGGTAAAGTTCATCCAATTAAAAGAGATACCTATCTCTGCATAATTGAAATCACCATACACAAGGGTAACCGGAGAGTGTCTAACGTATAATAACACGCCTAGGTTAGGAACCTAGGCGAGACGAGATCTCGGTTACCTCACTCACCGAGACTCTAACTATACGATCGACATGGAAAGGAAAAATATGAACAATGTAAATATCTTTACAAGAATATATTGCCTAAATAGCTAACATAACAAAATAATTAATTAATGATATATGAAGCTATTTAAAAACCGGTAAGTCGTTCTGCTAACTAAATAACATGCCCAACAAACGACAGCGCTCATAGCACCTCCGGTACAGGCTAGCTCTAAACACAATAAATTACTCAAATTTCACTGTGAAAAGGGAGCTAAAAAACTATTCATTATAAAGACCCAATACTCAACTTTCCGAAGGCGAAAGAAGTTGGAGAATGCATGAAAAATTCTTGAAAATCGATCGAAAAGTTAGATCAACAGGGAACACCACTGAGCAAAATCGCTACAAAATTAGGAATGTCCACCATCCTGGGAATGGCGCTGGGGTGGTGGTCAATAGTAGTACGGGAACGGGGGTAACCTTGTTACGGCCCCCTTCTATTCTTTTGCCACGTCCCCCTCGAAGCATTAACGCTATTTGGGGTAGAGATTGCTATGTGACGTGTCAAGAATGCGTATTCTGATATTATGCGATATCCTTGAGAAAATTTTAAGGATATTTGCTCCAGGGGTTAGAATTCTGGAATCTGAAGGTTAATTCTCTGGGAATATCACTGTAGTATATAATATATCCTTTTGAAGCTACCTTAGGAACTTCCATCAGGACTACATGGCTTGAGCCCAAATATATATATATATATATATATATATATATATATATATATATATATATATATATATATATATATATATATATATATATATATTCGTGGTCTAGTGGTAGTCACTGTCTATACAAGCTTGCCGGACCAGGGTTCGATTCCCGGCCGGTCACAAGCTCTTATCTTTGTGTGATTTTGCCTGGGGCTCTGATCCCAAGGTTGTTAAGAGAATCCAGACATTAATGTATCAAAAATATATGGCTTATTTGAATATGAAAAACACGTCTAAATGTGCAAAAATTTATCACATATATATATATATTTATATATATATATATATATATATATATATATATATATATATATATATATATATATATATATATATATATATATATATATATATATATATATTCTGGTTCCACTGATTACCTCAAGTTGTTAGCTTTGTTTATGCAGTGTTTGATGCACAGTAACTGTTTTTGGGGACATAAAATAGCGTGTGTGCATGTACAGTATATATATATATATATATATATATATATATATATATATATATATATATATATATATACATATATATATATATATATATATATATATATATATATATATATATATATATATATAAGTGAATGAATATTATTTTAGAACACTTGAAGATATCTATATTAGAAGTACTGTACAGCAAACCTAATACTATATGAGATATTGAGAAAAATCCAATAAAGAAGGGAGTTAGACAGGGAGAACCCATCTCTTCTAAATTATTTTAATTATGACTAGTAGAACATTTAAAACATTTAGATTGAGAAAATGTAGGAATTATTATTAATGGGGAATACCTTAGCATACGATTTGCAGATGCCGTCGATATGTTTAGTGAATCATGGGAGGAACTGCAAAAGATAATAGAAGATTTGAATAGATAATGCAGAAATGTAGGACTGAAAAGGAATATGAATACAACTAGGATAATATTCAATGAAAATGCAGACCGCAAATAAGGAAAATGGACAAACTTTTAGAGATTGTTAATGAATATATGTACTTAGGACAGACAGGAGGTGTTTCTGCAGGGCATGATATCAAAATTAAAAGAAGGATAAGCATGGGTTGGAGAGCTTTTGGTAAACAAATGAGATCATGAGAAGTAAAATGTTACTATAAAAAGAAAGATACATAATAAGATGGTCCTACCAGAAACTTGGAGCCTTACTAAAGTCTTAGAACACAAGCAATTCAAAGACCTAAGGAAAGAATAATAATGGGAATAACACTAAGAGACAGAAAAAGAACAACATGGATATGAGAGGAAACTTAGTAGAGGATATTCAAACAACATGTAAGAAAATACAATGGATATGGGCAGGACATACAATGAGAATGACAGATAGTAGATGGACATTAAGCATATCAGAATGGGTCCCCATAGACTGCAAAAGAGGCAGGGGAAGGAAGAGAAGACAATGGATTGACGAACCAAGAAATTTTGCCGATATAAAATGGCATAGAAAAACCGTATATAGACACGAATGGAAATACATGTCTAAGGGTTTTGTCCTGCAGTAGAGTAGTTACGGCTGATATATATATATATACATAAATATATATATATATATATATATATATATATATATATATATATATATATATATATATATATACACTGTGTGTGTATATATATATATATATATATATATATATATATATATATATATATATATATATATACTGTGTGTATATATATATATATATATATATATATATATATATATATATATATATATATATATATATATAATATTACTAGCTGAGATACAACCCTAGTTGGAAAAGCAATATGCGATAAACCCAAGGGCTCCAACAAGGAAAAATAACCTGGTGAGGAAAGGAAATAAGGAAATAAACAATATGGGAAATAATGAACAATTAAAATAAAATATTATATATATATATATATATATATATATATATATATATATATATATATATATATATGTGTGTGTGTGTGTGTGTGTGTGAGTGAGTGTGTGTGTATGTGTATGAGATCAAGGATACGTTCACCGTCAAACGCACATATCCAATATATATTTTTTTGCTTCCCCTATCACGTTAAAAATACATAACGTTCGAAAGGCTGCACTTTGCACCGTCTGCACTAATGATGAACAAATGATTCATTAGTAGAACATAAATAAATTTGGGGGATTTACATTAAGCGGTGGAGATTTAAAGTGATTACCGAGCGACCCCAGCAAATGTATGTAAATCAACGCTAGTGTTTTTTTTTTTTTGCGTTGACACCAGCGCTGGTTACTTCACTGGATGTTAGTCTGTTTGTGAAAGTACACAGTAAAAAAAAAAAAAAAAAAAAAAAAAAAAAAAAAAAAAAAAAAAAAAAAAAAAAAAAAAAAAAACCGTAATTTTAATCGGAAAATCTCCGTAAAAAGATATTGTTCTTAACTACTGGACTGTAGTTGTTCAGTGGCCACTTTCCTCTGGATGTTGGTCTGTTTGTGAAAGTACACAGTTAGAAAAAAAAAACACCGTAATTTTAATCGGAAAATCTCCGTTAAAAGATATTGTTCTTAACTACTGCACTGTAATTGTTCAGTGGCTACTTTCCTCTTGGTAAGGGTAGAAGAGACTCTTTAGCTATGGTAAGCAGCTCTTCTAGGAGGACACTCCAAAATCAAACCACTGTTCTCTAGTCTTGGGTAGTGTCATAGCCTCTGTATCATGGTCTTCCACTGTCTTGGGTTAGAGTTCTCTTGCTTGAGGGTACACTCAGGCACACTATTCTATCTGATTTCTTTTCCTCTTGTTTTGTTAAAGTTTTCATGATCTATAGAGGAAATATTTATTTTATCGTTACTCTTCTTAAAATATTCCATTTTTCCTTGTTTTCTTTCCTCACTGGGCTATTTTCCCTGTTGGGACCCCTGGGCTTATAGCATTCTGCTTTTCCAACTAGGGTTGTAGCTTAGAAAATAATAATAATAATAATAATAACCGTATTTCAGTAAAATACACGCGACCGTAAGTTTACCTTACTTGGTTATTGTTTTTTACGGGTTGGTGACCGTAATATCACTTTTTTTACGTCAATATATCCGTCTTTCAAACGATAAAAATCCTGGAATAAAAGTTGCCAAAGAATTACTGGTTTTTTTTTAATGCAAATTTTTAACAGTGTATGTAATAAAGTTATTATTATAGTTTGTATTGTGATTATTAAATTATTACTGGTAAATCCAATCTTAATTTTTGTTGATATCAAAATTTCTGATTAAAAATACACGATTATGCAATAGACATTCACTGGATGTTGGTCTGTTTGTGAAACGTTTAGTATAACTTTTATTGTGATTAACATTAATTTATCACTTAAATCTAAAATCTCCGTTTTTGTTGATAATAAAAATTTCTATGGTGTTGAGGTGGCCGATGTAGTAACGTCCCTAACTGGTGATCCCCAGAGTGGGGTCTGAGTCCCGCTCAAGCTCGTTAGCTCCTTCAGTCGCTGCAACCTCACCATCCTTGTAAGCTAAGATAGGGGGGTTTGGGTGAACCTATAAGTCTATCTGCCGAGTCATCAGCAGCCATTGCCTGGCCCTCCTTGGCCCTAGCTTGGATGGAGAGGGGGCTTGGGCGCTGATCATATGTATGTATGGTCAGTCTCTAGGGCATCGTCCTGCTTGGTAGGGCAATGTCACTGCATTAACTCTGCCATTCATGAGCGGCCTTTAAACCTTTAAACAATAAATACAAGATTATGCTTTAGACATTTGTAATGATGGTAACTGACTACGAGTAAAATGTAAATAACTTTTGGTTATATTTAGTATATTTTTCTAAGGAGAATTTCTACTTAAATTAGGTTTTTTTAACACTGTACTGTACACCATATGAGGTACACTGGTGGTACTATTGCCCAGCCGAGGCATTCAGGTAATAGATGTGTTAAAAAAATAAAAAAAATGGCGGTAAAGCATGATTGATAAACACTGGAAAAATGGAATAATTTCAGATTTAAGAGTCAAATACAAAGATGGCGGTAAAGCAGGATTGATAAACACTGGAAAAACGGAATAATTTCAGATTTAAGAGTCAAAAACAAAGATGGCGGTAAAGCATGATTGATAAACACTGGAAAATGGAATAATTTCAGATTTAAGAGTCAAATACAAAGATGGCGGTAAAGCAGGATTGATAAACACTGGAAAAACGGAATAAATTAAGTTTTAAGAGTCAAATACAAAGATGGCGGTATAGCATGATTGATAAACACTGGAAAAACGGAATAATTTCAGTTTTAAGAGTCAAATACAAAGATGGCGGTATAGCATGATTGATAAACACTGGAAAAACGGAATAATTTCAGTTTTAAGAGTCAAATACAAAGATGGCGGTATAGCATGATTGATAAACATTGGAAAAACGGAATAATTTCAGTTTTAAGAGTCAAATACAAAGATGGCGGTATAGCATGATTGATAAACACTGGAAAAAACGGAATAATTTCAGTTTTAAGAGTCAAATACAAAGATGGCGGTATAGCATGATTGATAAACACTGGAAAAACGGAATAATTTCAGTTTTAGGAGTCAAATACAAAGATGGCGGTATAGCATGATTGATAAACACTGGAAAAACGGAATAATTTCAGTTTTAAGAGTCAAATACAAAGATGGCGGTATAGCATGATTGATAAACATTGGAAAAACGGAATAATTTCAGTTTTAAGAGTCAAATACAAAGATGGCGGTAAATCATGATTGATAAACATTGGAAAAACAGAATAATTTCAGTTTTAAGAGTCAAATACATAGATGGCGGTATAGCATGATTGATAAACACTGGAAAAATTGAATAACTTCAGTTTCAAGAGTCAAATACAAAGATGGCGGTAAAGCATGATTGATAAACACTGGAAAAACAGGATATTTTCAGTTTTAAGAGTCAAATACAAAGATGGCGGTAAAGCATGATTGATAAACATTGGAAAAACGGAATAATCTCAAAAGTTTAAAAGGGTCTAATTGTCAAGCTATATCCATCACCTAATGGAAAATCCCTGTGGTTTAAATGGATTCCTTTCTTCAATTATAGCAATTCGACCGTTTTTAAAAGGAGACCGTCGCATAAATACGAATAGGACACCTCATTAAAAATATAGAGAGAGGGGCGGGGAGGGGGGGGGGGGGGCGCTGGGTGGGTTGGGCTCTGGAAAGTGATTCGGCAAAGACTCTTGATTTGCATACGAGATAGCAAGCTTTAAACCCCCCTCCCCCCTCCCCCTGCCTCCTCCCCTTCCCGTATACTACCTGTGAATAAACCCCGTATTCCCCTACCCCGCTTTTACTTAACCCTTCCCACACCATATACCCTTTTTATACTTTATGTTCGACTTTTCCCTCTCTCTCCCTTGGTCCCCCTACGAGTCCTCGTCGTACATTAGAATATTGGGTAATTGTTACCCTACTTTCCACTTCTCTAAGTCTCCATATAGGAGAGAGAGAGAGAGAGAGAGAGAGAGAGAGAGAGAGAGAGAGAGAGAGAGAGAGAGAGAGAGAGAGAGATATTAGTATTTTATCAGTGAAGATTTTTCAAGTTTCTCTTTTGTGTTTGGTATGCTTTAGCATCTAAGTTTTCCTCGTCCTGTTTTTTTTTAATTAGAATATTAGGTAATTGTTACCCTACTTTCCACTTCTCTAAGTCTCCATATAGGGGAGAGAGAGAGAGAGAGAGAGAGAGAGAGAGAGAGAGAGAGAGAGAGAGAGAGAGAGAGATCAGCATCTTAGCAGTGAAGATTTTTCAAGTTTCTCTTTTGTGATTTGTCTGCTTTTGGCATCTCAGTTTTCCTCTTCCTGTTTTTCTTTAATTAGAATATTGGGTAATTTTTACCCTACTTTCCACTTCTCTAAGTCTCCATATAGGAGAGAGAGAGAGAGAGAGAGAGAGAGAGAGAGGAGAGAGAGAGACGAGAGAGAGAGAGAGATATTAGCATCTTAGCAGTGAAGATTTTTCAAGTTTCTCTTTTGTGTTTTGTCTGCTTTTGGCATCTCAGTTTTCCTCGTCCTGGTTTTTTTTTAATCAGAATTTTTCAAAGTAAAACATCATCCCGTCCATTAGCATGATTATAACTAAAGGTTCGATATATCACAAAAAAAAAAAAAAAAAAAAAAAAAAAAAAAAAAAAAAACTACTACTACTAGGCATCATTTCAGTCGACGAAATATTTTGAGGAAAGGAAGTCTTAAAACTTGAAAGACACTCAGTAGAGGGCAGACCTTCGCTACCGCAGCTTATTTCTCGGCCTTGACCTTGACCTTAACATGTATTAATTGACGTGGATTTTCATACACTCAAATATGAACCAAGTTTGAAGTCTCTGTGATAACGATGTCCAAACTTATGGCTGACTAGGTGAATTGGACACTTCGGTCAAGCGAAGTGTCCAATTCACCTAATCAGCTTGACTGTGACCTTAACCTTTGACCTTGACCTTCCAAATTTTAATAATTTCCAACTTTTTACATGGCAGTTAATCTCTACAAGTTTCATTACTGTACGATTAAAATTGTGGCCACGATACCATGGCCTTCCACAGTCTTGGGTTAGAGTTCCCTTGCTTGAGGGTACATTCGGGCACAATATTCTATCTAATTTCTCTTCCTCTTGTTCTGTTAAAGTTTTTATAGTTTATATAGGAAATATTAATCTTAATGTTGTTACTCTTCTTGAAATATTTTATTTTTCCTTGTTTCCTCTCCTCACTGGGCTATTTTCCCTGTTGGGGCCCTTTGACTTATAGCATTCTGCTTTTCCAACTAGGGTTGTAGTTTAGCAAATAATAATAATAATAATAATAATAATAATAATAATAATAATAATATAAGAAATATTTATCTTAATGTTGTTACTGTTCTTAAAATATTTTATTTTTCCTTGTTTCCTTTCCTCACTGGGCTATTTTCTCTGTTGGGGCCCCTGGGCTTACAGCATCCTGGTTTTCCAACAGGAGTTGTAGTTTAGCAAGTAACAACAACAACAATAATAATGATAATAATAATAATAATAACAATAATAATATTATTAATAACAATAACAACAACAAAAACAACAATAATAATAATAATAATAATAACAATAATAATAATGATAATAATAATAATAATAATAATAACTTTGGCAAAATAAGAGGGTAAAAGGTGATAACTAATGATAGTGGATGTTAAACATTGAACTAACGTTAGGGGGGGGGGGGAGGGGGGGGGGGGAGAATATTCACGTTTCATGCCACGTTATGAATTTAGTAACACCAAAAGCTTTCAGGTTAGAATTTCCGGGTAGAAACAATCATGACATTTTACTAATAACTTCCAAAGCATGTATTTTTCAATTTTTTCATCGAATAGAAAGTTGTCTGAAATATTCATTAAATACACATTTGGTTGATGAATAATTTATTCAGAATGTAGTAAACAAGGTTTCTGTTTTACTATAGAATCAAAAAAAAAAAAAAAAAAAAAAGAAAAAAAAATCCATTTGTAATTGAGAACCTTTCAATGCCTGCTAAATAGCAATTATTTCATATATGGAATTTCATATATAACTGTACTGATTTTATTTTTAATAACAAGAACACAAATAATACACAGGACTATTATCATTACTTAATAAGCTACAACCCTAGTTGG
>NC_090745.1:120046884-120054384 GCF_036898095.1 Palaemon carinicauda | reverse complement strand
AGAGAGAGAGAGAGAGAGAGAGAGAGAGAAATGATAAACTACACAAAGAAAAACAGCCTTCAGAGAGAGAGAGAGAGAGAGAGAGAGAGAGAGAGAGAGAGAGAGAGAGAGAGAGAGAGAGAGAGAGAAGCATGATAACATAAAAGTATACAAAACAGCCTTACCTTATTGCCTTATTGCCTTATTTTTTGTTTGGGTTCCCCCAGGTCCCTCAGTGTGAGGCACCTCGTATATCCACCAGAGAGTTGCTAATACATCTTCCGGTGTATTTTGCATCTTCCAGTCTTGGATGGTCTGGGATGCATCTTAGGTATTTATCGAGCTGATTTTTAACGCATCTACGCTCACTCCTGATATGTTTCTTAGATGAGCTGGCAGCACATTAAATAGTCGCTGCATTATCGATGCTGGGTGCGTAGTGGATTAATGTCCTGTGCGCCTTTCTCAGTTTACCTGGAATGCTTTTTTGGTACTATTAATCTACCTCGGCTTGCTCTTTCTTGATACTTTAAGCTCATGATGTTTTCAGCAATTCCTTCTATTTGCTTCCATGCTTGTATTATCATGTAGCGTTCTCTTCTCCTTTCTAGACTGTATAGTTTTAAAAATTGCAGTCTTTCCCAGTAATCAAGGTCCTTAACTTCTCTATTCTAGCAGTATAGGACCTTTGTACACTCTCTATTTGCGCAATATCCTTTTGGTAGTGTGGGTACCATATCACATTGCAGTTACTCGAGTGACTACGCACATAAGTTTTGTAAAGCATAATCATGTGTTCAGCTTTTCTTGTTTTAAAGTGTCTGAATAACACTTTAAAACAAGAAAAGCTGAACACATGATTATGCTTTACAAAACTTATGTGCGTAGTACAGAGAATCACGATGAAGTAAACAGAAAAACCGCTTACAGAGAGAGAGAGAGAGAGAGAGATGAGAGAGAGAGGAGAGAGAGAGAGAGAGAGAGAGTGAGAGAGAGAGAGAAGCATGATAATATTAAAGTATACAAAAACAGCCTACAGAGAGAATCACGATGAAGTAAACAGAAAAACAGCCTACAGAGAGAGAGAGAGAGAGAGAGAGAGAGAGAGAGAGAGAGAGAGAGAGAGAGAGAAGCATGATAATATAAAAGTATACAAAAACAGCCTACAGAGAATCACGATGAAGTAAACAGAAAAACCGCCTACAGAGAGAGAGAGAGAGAGAGAGGAGAGAGAGAGAGAGAGAGAGAGAGAGAGAGAGGAGAGAGAGAGAGAGAGAGTATAATAATAAAGTACACAGAAAGAAAAAGACAGCCTACAGAGAGAGAGAGAGAGAGAGATGAGAGAGAGAGAGAGAGAGAGAGAGAGAGAGAGAGAGAGAGAGAGAGAGAGTAATGATAAACTACACAAAGAAAAAACAGCCTTCAGAGAGAGAGAGAGAGAGAGAGAGAGAGAGAGAGTAATGATGAACTACACAAAGAAAAACAGCCTTCAGAGAGAGAGAGAGAGAGAGAGAGAGAGAAGAGAGAAGAGAGAGAGAGAGAGAGAGAGAGAGAGAAAGCATGATAATATAAAAGTATACAAAAAACAGCCTACAGAGAATCACGATGAAGTAGAAACAAAAAAAACAGCCTACAGAGAGAGAGAGAGAGAGAGAGAGTGAGAGAGAGAGAGAGAGAGAGAGAGAGAGAGAGAGACGAGCATAGTGTTTGTGGCAACCTGATATTTCTCTTGGGGAATACCGAGGCCGCATCAGCTTACAGTCAACAAAAGAGGAACTCCGGAATAATTATAATTCCGAGAAGAAAATCATTATTCGACGCTAATTCTTCTCGTCTTTCTTCCCCGAACTAGCGACTGTTATTTTTCTTGTTTATTCATTCAAATGAGGAATATTTTATGAAAAGCTCGTTCAAAACGACGAATACTTTATGAAAAGCTCGTTCAAATGATGAATATTTCATGAAAAGCTCTTGCAGATGATGAATGTTTTATGAAAAGCTCTTTCAAATGATGAACATTTTATGAAAACCTCGTTCAAATGACGAATATTTTATGAAAAGCTCGTTTAATATTCTATAAAATGCTCGTTCAAATGACGAATATTTTATAAAAAGCTCATTCAAATTACGAATATTTTATGAAAAGCTCGTTCAAATGATGATTATTTTATGAAAAGCTCGTTTAAAATGATGAATATTTTATGAAACCCTCATTGAAATGACGAATATTTTATGAAAACCTCGTTCAAACGACGAATATTTTATGAAAAGCTCGTTCAAATGACGAATATCTTATGAAAAGCTCGTTCAAATATTTTATGAAAAGCTCGTTCAAAATGACGAATATTTTTATGAAAAGCTCGTTCAAATGATGAATATTTTATGAAAAGCTTGTTTAAATGATGAATATTTAATGAAACCCTCATTGAAGTGACGAATATTTTATGAATAGCTCTTTCACCATGATGAATATTTTATGAAAAGCTTGTTTAAATGATGAATATTTAATGAAACCCTCATTGAAGTGACGAATATTTTATGAATAGCTCTTTCACATGATGAATATTTTATGAAAAGCTCGTTCAAATATCTTATAAAAAGCTCGTTCAAAATGACGAATATTTTATGAAAAGCTCGTTCAAATATTTTATAAAAAGCTCGTTCAAATGAGGAATATTTTATGAAAAGACCGATCAAATGACGAATATTTTATGAAAAGCTTGTTCAAATATTTTATAAAAAGCTCGTTCAATGAGGAATATTTTATGAAAAGCTCGTTACAACGACAAATTTTTTATGAAAAGCTCGTTCAAATGACGAATATTTTAGAAAAGCACGTTCAAAATATTTTATAAAAAGCTCGTTCAATGAGGATATTTTATGAAAACCTCGGTTCAATGACAAATATTTTTATGAAAAGCTCGTTCAAATGATGAATATTTTATGAAAAGCTCGTTCAAATATTCTATAAAATGTTCGTTCAAATGACGAATATTTTATGAAAAGCTTGTTTAAATGATGAATATTTTATGAAAAGCTCTTGCAGATGATGAATATTTTATGAAAAGCTCTTTCAAATGACGAATATTTTATGAAAATCTCGTTCAAATGATGAATATTTTATGAAAAGCTCGTTCAAATATTTTATATAATGCTCGTTCAAATGAGGAATATTTTAAGGAAAGCTCGTTCAAATGACGAATATTTCATGAAAAGCTCGTTCAAATATCTTATAAAAAGCTCGTTCAATGAGGAACATTTTATGAAAAGCTCGTTCAAATAACGAATATTTTATGAAGAGCTCGGTCAAATATTTTATAAAAAGCTCGTTCAAATGAGGAATATTTATGAAAAGCTCGTTCAAATATTTTAAAAAATGCTCTTTCAAATGATGAATATTTTATGAAAAAACCGATCAAATGATGAAGGGAAAACAATGCATTTAATATAAACACAACACGACGGAATATTAACATTGTGTTATTAACATTCGAAGTTTATAAAACTTTTTCTTTATAATTATTATAATGAGTCTGTCTGGGAAATGTTAGAGTTTTAATTTGATACCATAAATTAACGTGCGAGAATTTTTGCTTATAATATAGAAAATATTTGTTTTACATTTTCAGTATATTTCCAAAATTCAAAGTTTCATAAAAACATATTTTTGATGGATTGAAATATAATTAAATCTTTGCTGATGTTTAATTAACTATAAAAGTCATTTTCAAACTTTTTATATCTTCGCTCTCATCATCATCCTCATCATCATCACAAAGAAATGGTGAGGATAATTTGACTATATATTTTGTCTATATGAATTTTGAGAAGAAAAAATTGAAATACAAACATAAAACAAAATAATAATTTACCGTATATATTTTAAAATACGGTTACGCACACGCACACACACACACCTACACACACGCGCGCATATATATATATATATATATATATATATATATATATATATATATATATATATTTATATATATATATATATATATATATATTTATATATATATATATATATATATATATATATATATATATATATATATATATATATAATTTGTATGCGCGCGTGTGTTTATGTACTTCTTAGGAGCTGCCAATGCACTTACCAATAAAATCTTCATTGGCAGATAATAATATTTAGGTAAATTGTTAGGATGCAAAAAAAAAAAGAAAAAAAAAGAGAAAATGCACCTACCAAAACAATCTTCATTGGCAGATAATAATATTAGTTCTTGAATTATTTTAATTTTCCTTGTTTCCTTTCCTCACTGGGATATTTTACCTGTTGGAGGCCATGGGCTTATACCATCATGTTTTTCCAACTAGGGTTGTAATAATAATAATAATAATATTAATAATAATAATAATAATAATAAAAGAAAACCACTCTGAGAGTGCAGACCTCCGCCATGGCAATTTATTTCTCGAAACCAGCTTGCCTTTCCCAGAATCAACTTAGACTGTAGGTGTATTTGAAGTGTGTGTGACAACTGAGTGCTTACTTGGGGTTAAAGTTAGGGTTAATTCGTTCGACCTTTTCCTTGACCTTGACCTTTGAAATAGGACTTTCAAACTTGAATGACTTCCACGACTCAACATAACAATTAATCGCTGAAATCTTCACTACTCTATGAGTAAAATTGTGGCCAGGAAGTTGTTCACAAACAAACAAGTAGGGGCAAAAACATGACCTCCTCCCAACTTCGTTGACGGTGGTAATAAGGTTTCCAAGGTACTTACAACTTCTAAGTGCTCGAACTATCTAAGCATACACTTAAAAGACAAGATAAAAAACAACAACTTTCAGTTAGAATCATCACGAAAGTGAGAAACACCCACAAAATCTAAGTGCTTGAAACAACTAGGTATAAACTTGAAGACAACATAAAAACAAATACATTCAGTTAGAATCATCACGAAAATGAGAAACACCACAGAATCTAAGTGCTCGAACTATCTAAGCATACACTTAAAAGACAAAATAAAAAACAATAACTTTCAGTTAGAATCATCACGAAAGTGAGAAACACCACAGAATCTAAGTGCTCTAAACATTTAAGTATAAACTTAGAGACAAGATGAAAAAAACAACAACATTCAGTTAGAATCATCACGAAAATGAGAAACACCACAGAATCTAAATGCTCTAAACATTTAAGTATAAACTTGAAGACAAGATAAAAACAACAACATTCAGTTAGAATCATCACGAAAGTGAGAAACACCACAAAATCTAAGTGCTCGAACCATCTAAGCATACACTTAAAGACAAGATAAAAAACAACAACATTCAGTTAGAATCATCACAAAAGTGAGAAACACCACAGAATCTAAGTGCTCTAAAAATTTAAGTATAAACTTAAAGACAAGATAAAAAAAAACAACATTCAGTTAGAATCATCACGAAAGTGAGAAACACCACAGAATCTAAGGAGGCGGAAGGGAGGGCGGGAAACGGAAAAAATAGGACGATTATGTTGTTTACCACCGAGAAATTGGATTCCCAAATACAAAGCTTAACCACGTTACAAAACTTGCCTGAGACTCGACGAAAGAAGAGGCGACGGGACAGGAGGAGTTCGCTTCCTTATATTTCTTTCACAATTATTCATAACTCAGAGATGACGTCATAATTCAGATGACGTCATAACTCAGAGATGACGTAATCGTTCGGCTAAACGGATTCTCTGACTCTTTTTATCCGGTTAGGAACCTTCATTGCCCGCTGTGCTATATTTAGCACAAATATAGAACAAAATTTGGCCTGTTAGTAACGTCCCCTGGTGATCGCCAGACTGGGGTTCGAGTCCCACTCAAACTCGTTAGTTCCTTTGGTCGTGGCAACCTCACCATGCTTGTGAGCTAAGGATGGGGGCTTTGAAGGAGCCTATAGTTCTATATGCTGAGTCATCAGCAACCATTGCCTTGGTTTCCTTGGTCCTAGCTTGGGTGGATAGGGGGCTTGGGCTTTAAAGATATTTTCCAAATTTGAATGGAATATCTAACTTAAATTTTCGTAACTCCAATATTCAAAACATGTATAGTTAAAAAGTTTATGTGACTTTACTATTCCATTCAGTCAAAAAACAGACTTCTTAACATGTTAATTTGTTGGTGCTTCTAATATTGCAATGAATGAATCGGAGGCTTATTTGAATAAATCTTTATATTTCCTAATAAAAAATACATTTCTAGTAAGTTCCTAAGAAAATTCTAATAAATAACAGAGGGTTAAACATTACTGAAACTTCAAAAGAATCTAGTGCAAGCGACGAAGTGTCACAAGAATACCTGCCAAAAGTAAAGAGTAAAATTTTATTTTTCCACAAATCCAAATGAGTACAGAATCCTTAACTTACAAACTTAATAGGTTCCAGGAAGCTGTTTGAAAATCGAATTTGGTTACAAAACTCAACAACAAGCTGTTTCCAAGTCGAAGTTGGTTAAATTTTGTCCAAGGGAAGGCTTCACCTAGCTCATATACCTACGATTTTCTGCTGCAACAGTCAACAAAAAGCTGTTGCAAGTCGAGTTTGGTTACAAAAGTCAACAAAAGCTGTTTGAAAGTCGAATTTGGTTACAAAACTCAACAAGAAGCTGTTTCCAAGTCGACGTTGGTTAAATTTTGTCCAAGGGAAGGCTTCACCTAGCTCAGATACCTACGATTTCCAGCTGCAACAGTCAACAAGAAGCTGTTTGCAAGTCAAGTTTCGTTACAAAAATCAACATGAAGCTGTTTGCAAGTCGAGTTTGGTTACAAAAGTCAACATGAAGTTGTTTGCAAGTCAAGTTTCGTTACAAAAGTCAACAAGAAGCTGTTTGCAAGTCGAGTTTGGTTACAAAAGTCAACATGAAGCTGTTTGCAAGTCAAGTTTCGTTACAAAATTCAACATGAAGCTGTTTGCAAGTCAAATTTGGTTACAAAAGTCAACATGAAGTTGTTTGCAAGTCAAGTTTCGTTACAACAGTCAACAAGAAGCTGTTTGCAAGTCAAGTTTCGTTACAAAAATCAACATGAAGCTGTTTGCAAGTCGAGTTTGGTTACAAAAGTCAACATGAAGTTGTTTGCAAGTCAAGTTTCGTTACAAAAGTCAACAAGAAGCTGTTTGCAAGTCGAGTTTGGTTACAAAAGTCAACATGAAGCTGTTTGCAAGTCAAATTTGGTTACAAAGGCCAACATGAAGCTGTTTGCAAGTCGAGTTTGGTTACAAAAGTCAACATGAAGCTGTTTGCAAGTCAAATTTGGTTACAAAGGCCAACATGAAGCTGTTTGCAAGTCGAGTTTGGTTACGAAAGTCAACATGAAGCTGTTTGCAAGTCGAGTTTGGTTACAAAAGTCAACATGAACCTGTTTGCAAGTCAAATTTAGTTACAAAAGTCAACATGAAGCTGTTTGCAAGTCGAGTTTGGTTACAAAAGTCAACATGAAGCTGTTTGCAAGTCGAGTTTGGTTCCAAAAGTCAACATGAAGCTGTTTGCAAGTCGAGTTTGGTTACAAATGTC
>NC_090745.1:120030040-120036384 GCF_036898095.1 Palaemon carinicauda | reverse complement strand
GTATAAACTTAAAGACAAGATAAAAAAAACAACAACAACATTCAGTTAGAATCATCACAAAAGTGAGAAACAACCACAGACTCTAAGGAGGCGGAAGGGAGGGCGGGAAACGGAAAAAATAGGACGATTATGTTGTTTACCACCGAGAAATTGGATTCCCAAATACAAAGCTTAACCGCGTTACAAAACTTGCCTGGGACTCAACGAAAGAAGAGGCGACACGGGACAGGAGGAGTTCGCTTCCTTATATTTCCTTCGCAATTATTCATAACTCAAGAGGTGACGTCATAATTCAGATGACGTCATAACTCAGAGATGACGTAATCGTTCGGCCTAAACGGATTTTCTGACTCTTTTATGGCTCTTTTTATCAGGTTAGGAACCCTCATTATGAGCTATGCTATATTGAGCACGAATATAAAACAATATTTGGCCTCTTGGTAACGTCCTTGCCTGGTGATCGCCAGACTGGGGTTCGAGTCCCGCTCAAACTCGTTAGTTCCTTTGGTCGTCGCAACTCTTTTATGGCTCTTTTTATCAGGTTAGGAACCTTCATTGTCCGCTGTGCTATATTTAGCACGAATATAAAACAATAATTGGCCTCTTGGTAACGTCCTTGCCTGGTGATCGCCGGACTGGGGTTCGAGTCCCGCTCAAACTCGTTAGTTCCTTTGGTCGTCGCAACCTCACCATGCTTGTGAGCTAAGGGTGGGGGCTTTGAAGGAGCCTATAGGTCTATATGCTGTATCATCAGCAGCCATTGACTGCGTTTCCTTGGTCCTAGCTTGGGTGGATAGGGGGTTTGGGCTTTTAAGATATTTCCAAATTTGAATGTAATATCTAACTTAAACATTTTTCGTAACTCCAATATTCAAAACATGTATAGTTGAAAGTTTATGTGACTTACTATTCCATTCAGTCAAAAAACAGACTTCTAAACATATTAATTTGTTGGATCTTCTAATATTGCAATGAATAAATCGGAGGCTAATTTGAATAAATTTTTATATTTCCTAATAAGAAATACATTTCTAGTAAGCTCCTAAGCAAATTCTAATAACTAACAGAGGGTTAAACATTACTGAAACTTCCAAAGAATCTAGTGCAAGCGACGAAGTGTCACAAGAATACCTGCCAAAGTAAAGAGTAAAATTTTATTTTTCCACAAATCCAAATGAGTACAGAATCCTTAACTTACAAACTTAATAGGTTCCAGGAAGCTGTTTGAAAGTCGAATTTGGTTACAAAACTCAACAAGAAGCTGTTTCCAAGTCGAAGTTGGTTAAATTTTGTCCAAGGGAAGGCTTCACCTAGCTCATATACCTACGATTTTCAGCTGCAACAGTCAACAAAAAGCTGTTTGCAAATCGAGTTTGGTTACTAAAGTCAACATGAAGCTGTTTGAAAGTCGAATTTGGTTACAAAACTCAACAACAAGCTGTTTCCAAGTCGAAGTTGGTTAAATTTTGTCCAAGGGAAGGCTTCACCTAGCTCATATACCTACGATTTTCTGCTGCAACAGTCAACAAAAAGCTGTTGCAAGTCGAGTTTGGTTACAAAAGTCAACAAAAGCTGTTTGAAAGTCGAATTTGGTTACAAAACTCAACAAGAAGCTGTTTCCAAGTCGACGTTGGTTAAATTTTGTCCAAGGGAAGGCTTCACCTAGCTCAGATACCTACGATTTCCAGCTGCAACAGTCAACAAGAAGCTGTTTGCAAGTCAAGTTTCGTTACAAAAATCAACATGAAGCTGTTTGCAAGTCGAGTTTGGTTACAAAAGTCAACATGAAGTTGTTTGCAAGTCAAGTTTCGTTACAAAAGTCAACAAGAAGCTGTTTGCAAGTCGAGTTTGGTTACAAAAGTCAACATGAAGCTGTTTGCAAGTCAAGTTTCGTTACAAAAATCAACATGAAGCTGTTTGCAAGTCAAATTTGGTTACAAAGGCCAACATGAAGCTGTTTGCAAGTCGAGTTTGGTTACAAAAGTCAACATGAAGCTGTTTGCAAGTCGAGTTTGGTTACAAAAGTCAACATGAACCTGTTTGCAAGTCAAATTTGGTTACAAAGGCCAACATGAAGCTGTTTGCAAGTCGAGTTTGGTTACAACAGTCAACATGAAGCTGTTTGCAAGTCGAGTTTGGTTACAAAAGTCAACATGAAGCTGTTTGCAAGTCGAGTTTGGTTACAAAAGTCAAGATGAAGCTGTTTGCAAGTCGAGTTTGGTTACAACAGTCAACATGAAGCTGTTTGCAAGTCAAATTTGGTTACAAAAGTCAACATGAAGCTGTTTGCAAGTCGAGTTTGGTTACAAAAGTCAACATGAAGCTGTTTGCAAGTCGAGTTTGGTTACAACAGTCAACATGAAGCTGTTTGCAAGTCAAATTTGGTTACAAAAGTCCACATGAAGCTGTTTGCAAGTCGAGTTTGGTTACAACAGTCAACATGAAGCTGTTTGCAAGTCGAGTTTGGTTACAAAAGTCAACATGAAGCTGTTTGCAAGTCGAGTTTGGTTACAAAAGCCAACATGAAGCTGTTTGCAAGTCAAATTTGGTTACAAAAGCCAACATGAAGCTGTTTGCAAGTCAAGTTTGGTTACAAAAGCCAACATGAAGCTGTTTGCAAGTCGAGTTTGGTTACAAAAGCCAACATGAAGCTGTTTGCAAGTCAAATTTGGTTACAAAAGCCAACATGAAGCTGTTTGCAAGTCAAATTTGGTTACAAAAGTCAACATGAAGCTGTTTGCAAGTCAAATTTGGTTACAAAAGTCAACATGAAGCTGTTTCCAAGTCAAATTTGGTTACAAAAGTTAACATGAAGCTGTTTGCAGGTCAAATTTAGTTAAATTTTGGCCTAGGGTAGGCTTAACCTTGCTCACATGCCTACGATTTTCCGCTGCGAAAGTCAACAATTAGTCTCATTTCATATTGCAAATGTCGTCTTGCCTACTGCATTAAATTATATAGTTTTATTACAGTATTTTATTATGAACTATTTGATACAATATCTGAAATTTATGATTTTAGCTGGATTTGTGTAGATTTGTATGTAAGTCGGATGTTCATAAGTCGAGAATCTTTTGTAATAATTTACTTTCAACCAAAAAACATCTTAATGCATTTATTATTTCAAGAGAAAAGTGTATTTTTATTCTTTCTCTCTCCCCAAAAGATTACTTAGGTTTATAAAAAAAAGTCAATTAAGCTAAAAGGGTTTCACTTGGTATTCTCTCATTTAAATTCAATGGCGTATTAAGGTTTTTTTCTTTTTGTTTAACGCGGGTTTTAAGTACTCTGAGCATACTTTATGAACGTTTATTAATGAAAGAGTATTTAATTATGTGAGACAGTTTCCCTGCAATTAAACGAAAGTTTGGTTATTTGTCATACCGTATTAGTAATGATAAACTTTAAATGATATAAAGATGATATCAATAGTAATGTTTGAATGATTAAAAACAAATTTTTAAACCATAAAACATTAAGAGAATGTCGCGATATTCTAAGAGGTAACTAAATGCCAATACAGATTTCTGTTCGTAATATAATAATCCTGATTGCAAATATTTCAGTAATACAATATTACAGCAGATCTGTAATTCAGCATGTACAGTAAATACTGTATATCCATTAGAGCGCCCGTGAATATAACTACATTTTTTATCTACTTTTTACAGAAAGAAATTAGAGGGGCACTCAATAGAGCGTAGACCTCCACCAGAGCAGCTTATTTCACGACCTTTTGCTCAACCTTGACCTTGACCTTGAAAATTGGGGGGTTGACTAAATTTTTTTATCTACCTTTTACAGAAAGAAACTAGAGGGGCACTCAGTAGAGCGTAGACCTCCGCCAGAGCAGCTTATTTCACGACCTTTTGCTTGACCTTGACCTTGAAAATTGGGGGGGGGTTAGACTAAATTAATTATCTACTTTTTACCGAAAGAAACTAGAGGGGCACTCAGTAGAGCGTAACCTCCACCACGTCAGCTTAATTCTTGACCTTTTGCTAGACCTTGAACCTTGAAAATTGGGGGTACACTAAATTTTCTTATCTACCTTTTACAGAAAGAAACTAGAGGGGCACTCAGCAGAGCGTAGACCTCCGTCAGAGCAGCTTATTTCACGACCTTTTCCTTGACCTTGAAAATTGGGGGTAGACTAAATTTTCTTATCTACCTTTTACAGAAAGAAATTAGAGGGGCACTCAGTAGAGCGTAGACCTCCGCCAGAGCAGCTTATTTCACGACCTTTTGCTTGACCTTGACCTTGAAAATTGGGGGTAGACTAAATTTTCTTATCTACCTTTTACAGAAAGAAACTAGAGGGGCACTCAATAGAGCGTAGACCTCCACCAGAGCAGCTTATTTCACGACCTTTTGCTCAACCTTGACCTTGAAAATTGGGGGGTAAACTAAATTTTCTTATCTACCTTTTACAGAAAGAAACTAGAGGGGCACTCAGTAAAAAACAGACCTCCACCACGTCAGCTTAATTCTTGACCTTTTGCTAGACCTTGACCTTGACCTTGAAAATTGGGGGGGTAGACTAAATTAATTATCCACTTTTTACATAAAGAAACTAGAGGGGCACTCAGTACAGCACAGACCTCCACCACGTCAGCTTAATTCTTGACCTTTTGCTAGACCTTGACCTTGAAAATTGGGGGGTAGACTAAATTTTCTTATCTACCTTTTACAGAAAGAAACTAGAGGGGTACTCAGTACAGCACAGACCTCCACCACGGCAGCTTATTTCTTGACCTTTGGCTCGACCTTGACCTTGAAAATTGGGGGTAGACTAAATTTTTCATCTACTTTTTACAGAAAGAAACTAGAGGGGTACTCAGTACAGCACAGACCTCCACCACGTCAGCTTAATTCTTGACCTTTTGCTAGACCTTGACCTTGACCTTGAAAATTGGGGGTACACTAAAATTTCTTATCTACCTTTTATAGAAAGAAACTAGAGGGGGTACTCAGTAGAGAGCAGACATAAACCACGGCAGCTTATTTCTTGACCTTTGGCTCGACCTTGACCTTGAAAATTGGGGGTAGACTAAATTTTCTTATCTACTTTTTACAGAAAGAAACTAGAGGCGTACTCAGTAGAGAGCAGACCTCCACCACGTCGGCTTAATTCTTGACCTTTTGCTCGAACTTAACCTTGATCATTGACCTAGAACTTTTCTAAATTGAATAACTTCCACGTATATGCATAAAAATTAATCCCTGAAAGTTTCACTACTCTATGAGTAAAATTGTGGCCTGGAAGTTGTTCATCCATAAACAAACAAACAGATAAAGTGTTCACACACAAGCAAATAGACATAAAACGGCGAAAACCTAACCTCCTCCCAACTTCGTTGACGGAGGAAATTATCTATTTCCCCTCTGGTTCGAGTCCCTCTCAAACTCGTTAGTTTCTTTGATCGCTGCAACATCACCATCCTTATGAGCTAAGGATGGGAGGTTTGGGGGAACCTATAGGTAAATCTGCTGACTCATCAGCAGCCATTGCCTGGCCCCCCTTGGTCCTAGCTTATGTGGAGAGGGGACTTGGGGGCTGATCATATGTATATATGGTCAGTCTATAGGGCATTATCCTACTTGATAGGGCAATGTCACTGTCCTTTGCCTCTGCTATTTATGAGCGGACTTTGTGCGTTTCAACTCTTACACAGAAGGTAAAGTACAACAGGCCAATATTGACCGTGAAAAAACTGGAATTGGAATTGTCCAAAAGGTGATTGAAAGAAAGAGAAGTTCTGTCCCTTTCTTTTTATACCATAGTTAGAACACCATTTGATAGAGATGAGGAAGACTTTGAAAAAATAAGGCTCTGTTGTTGGCGTGGGCATTACGTTTTGCTTAGGCCTCTGAATATTACTTTCGAAATGGTTCCTTAGATGAAATACCGGCTGTGGAGTAGAGGGAATTCTATATACACTCACACGTATTTTATATGTATATATATATATATATATATATATATACACACACACACACACATATATATATATATATATATATATTTACTTTTACCTGTGTAAGTATATACATAACCATATATATACATTTATATACATATACATACACATTTATATATATATATATATATATATGTGTGTGTGTGTGTGTGTGTGTGTATGTGTGTGTTTATCTATATATAATATAATATATATATATATATATATATATATATATATATATAAAAACACATACATACATATATATGAATATCAACAAATAATATATTCAATGAAGTCGTGAAACACTACTACTTCTATCCAGATCCTAATCAATTCACCTTTAATTATCATAGACACACGTTCTAAGACATCTAAGCCTAA
>NC_090745.1:120022540-120025040 GCF_036898095.1 Palaemon carinicauda | reverse complement strand
TTGCTACATCACAGCATTAAAAAAAATAAATTTAGAAAAATCTCAATCACTATTTACGAAATTCATTTTAAAAATCAAAGTATATAACGAAATAGTGCCAGAATTACCTCAGCATCAAATGAATCCAATAATGAAATATAAGAAAATAGATAAAAAAGTCAAACAAAAGAGCAATTTCCGTTAACTTTATAATACTCTTAAACTCGGTATGGGGAGAGGGGGAGGGGGTATCCTGCATAATAGGATATCAGTGTCTCCCAACAAGAGGTAGGATCCTCCAGCCGCGTTGAAATAGAACAAGACTTAATTCGATATCAGACTGGATTTGAACATCGACTTGTTTACGTGATCACACTTAATATCCGTTTGTTTCTTTATGAAATTCTCAGCGGGTTAAAACTACGAATTATTATTATTATTATTATTATTATTATTATTATTATTATTATTATTATTATTATTATTATTATTACTTGCTAAGCTACATTATTATTATTATTATTATTATTATTATTATTATTATTATTATTATTATTATTATTATTATTATTACTTGCTAAGCTACATTATTATTATTATTATTATTATTATTATTATTATTATTATTATTATTATTATTATTATTATTATTATTACTTGCTAAGCTACATTATTATTATTATTATTATTATTATTATTATTATTATTATTATTATTACTTACTAAGCTACAACCCCAGTTGGAAAAGCATGATGCTATAGGCCCAGGGGCTGAAACTGTGAAAATAGCCCAGTGAGGAAAAGGAAACAAGGAAAAATAAAATATTTTAAGATCAATAACATTAAAATAAATATTTCCTATATAAACTATAAAAACTTTAACAAAAGAAGAGGAAGAGAAACAAGATAGAGATTATTATCATTATTATTATCACTTGCTAAACTACAACCCTAGTTGGAAAAGCATGATGCTATAAGCCCAGGGGCTCCAACTGGGAAAATAGCCCAGTGAGGAAAAGGAAACAAGGAAAAACAAAATATTTTAAGATCAATAACATTAAAATAAATATTTCCTATATAACTATAAAAACTTTAACAAAACAAGAGGAAGAGAAACAAGATAGAATAGTGTGTCCGAGTGTACCCTCAAGCAAGAGAACTCTAACCCAAGATAGTGGAAGACCATGGTACAGAGGCTATGACACTACCCAAAACTAGAGAACAAAGGTTTGATTTTGGAATGTTCTTCTCCTAGAAGAGCTGCTTACCATAGCTAAAGAGTCTCTTCTACCCTTACCAAGAGGAAAGCGGCCAATGAACAATTACAGAACAGTAGCTAACCCCTTGAATGAAGAAGAATTGTTTGGTAATCTTGGTGTTGTCAGGTATATGAGGACAGAGGAGAATATGTAAAGAATAGGCCAGACTATTCGGTGAGTGTGTAGGCAAAAGGAAAATGAATCGTAACCAGAGAGAAGGATCCAATGTAGTACAGTGTGGCCAGTCAAAGGACCTCATAACTCTCTAGCGGTAATATCTCAACGGGTGGCTGGTGCCCTGGCCAACCTACTACCTTACGAATCTCCTCTTCTGAAAATTAGAATTCAAAATGATTCCTATTTTATATCAGAGCCATATATCAGTCAAAATGATCATATACCGAGCCTTTATTATGTAATGTGTTAAGGAGCCCCATAGGTGTCCCCCACCAGGGGAGGAGTAAATGAATTATGGCGAGTATTTACCGTAGACTAATGACACGGTGAGCATAACCCGTAGAGCCATAATTCTTGTCTGCAAATAATCGTGTCGCTTTTGGCAATCAATTATTAAATACCGAAAGGCTTATATTGCATAATTATTGCAAAATGTTACTTATTTAATTATTGAATATTTAGCTTCTTACTATTTGTTAAAATACCAGCTCTTATGAGCTTAAAAGTCTGCTTAAATGAAAATAAAAAAGTGATTTATCACTGAATATAATCATGGACTCCGTGCATGCTATTTTCCATGTGGAGGAACTTGCAATTTATTTGAAATTATGAATCCTTTAGTCCTTTTATTTTGTTACTTATCATTCGTTACGAACATACGCACGTACGTACCGCATACAGAATACAAGGAAGTTGCACGACAGGTTTTTACTGTACTGATTACATGAATTACAGAAAAGAAAAAAAGACGGATTTTGACAAAGGCGAGATCTATTTTTAGATGGCCATGTCACCCAGTACAAAAAAAAAAAAAAAAAAAAAAAAAAAAAAAAAAAAACCACCTGCAAGTTTGAACATCTGAAGTTTTTCCGATTAACAGAAAACAATTTGCCGATAAGACATTTCCCTGAAGAAACAATAAACATAACAGCAATCATATAAAAAAGCAAAAGAAAAAAATAATCCTAACAAAGCAGAATTTCATGTCACTCAGGATAAACAATTGGATATGCAATATTGCTCACAATTTGAAGCAAGCTTATGAGAAAGTTCAAAAGATGCTACATCAGAGGAAATTAAATTAAT
>NC_090745.1:120015040-120020040 GCF_036898095.1 Palaemon carinicauda | reverse complement strand
GATTTCCTTGCTTTTGTAAGTCTAATTTAACTCCTTCAAAGATGTTGAACGATGGGTTTTGAAAGACCGCTGTTTGTTTGATATAGTGTCTGTCTGTCAGTTCATGAGGTCAAATATCTGACTGCTCACAAGGTAGAACATCTGTCATTCTGTTCACAAGGTAAAATGTCTATCACCCAGTTCTAAAGGTAAAATGTTTCTCAGTCTGTTTTCAAGGTAAAATGCCTGTCAGTCTGGTAACAAGGCAAAATGTCTGTCAGTCTGTTCACAAGGTGAAATGTCTATCACCCAGTTCTAAAGGTAAAATGTTTCTCAGTCTGTTTTCAATGTAAAATGCCTGTCAGTCTGGTAACAAGGCAAAATGTCTGTCAGTCTGTTAACAAGGTAAAATGTCTGTCAGTCTGTTAACAAGGTAAAATGTCTGTCAGTCTGTTAACAAGGTAAAATGCCTGTCAGTCTGTTCACCATGCCAAATGTCTGTCAGTCTGTTAACAAGGTAAAATGGCTGTCAGTCTGTTAACAAGGTAAAATGCCTGTCAGTCTGTTAACAAGGTAAAATGTCTGTCAGTCTGTTAACAAGGTAAAATGCCTGTCAGTCTGTTCACAAGGCCAAATGTCTGTCAGTCTGTTAACAAGTTAAAATGTCTGTCATTCTGTTCACAAGGTAAAATGTCTATCACCCAGTTCTAAAGGTAAAATGTTTCTCAGTCTGTTTTCAAGGTAAAATGTCTGTCAGTCTGGTAACAAGGCAAAATGTTTCTCAGTCTGTTTTCAAGGTAAAATGTCTATCAGTCTCTTCACAAAGTAAAATGTCTATTAGTCTGTTCACAAGTTAAAATGTCTGTCATTCTGTTCACGAGGTAAAATGTCTATCACCCAGTTCTAAAGGTAAAATGTTTCTCAGTCTGTTTTCAAGGTGAAATGTCTGTCAGTCTAGTAACAAGGCAAAATGTTTGTCAGTCTGTTAACAAGGTAAAATGCCTGTCAGTCTGTTAACAAGGTAAAATGTCTGTCAGTCTGTTAACAAGGTAAAATGTCTGTCAGTCTGTTAACAAGGTAAAATGCCTGTCAATCTGTTCACCATGCCAAATGTCTGTCAGTCTGTTAACAAGGTAAAATGCCTGTCAGTCTGTTAACAAGGTAAAATGCCTGTCAGTCTGTTCACAAGGCCAAATGACTGTCAGTCTGTTAACAAGTTAAAATGTCTGTCATTCTGTTCACAAGGTAAAATGTGTATCAGCCAGTTCTAAAGGTAAAATTTTTCTCAGTCTTTTTTCAAGGTAAAATGTCTGTCAGTCTGGTAACAAGGCAAAATGTCTGTCGGTCTGTTAACAAGGTAAAAAAGCCTGTCAGTCTGATCACAAGGCAAAATGACTGTCAGTCTGTTAACAAATTAAAATGTCTGTCATCTTGTTCACAAGGTAAAATGTGTATCAGCCAGTTCTAAAGGTAAAATGTCTATTAGTCTGTTCACAAGGTCGAATGTCTGTCAGCCTGTTCACAAGGTAAAATGTCTATTAGTCTGTTCACAAGGTCGAATGTCTGTCAGCCTGTTCACAAGGTAAAATGTCTATTAGTCTGTTCACAAGGTAACATGTCCGGCAGTCTATTCTCATGGTGAAATGTCTTTCAGTCTGTTCATAAGGTAAAATGTCTGTCAGTCTGTTAACAAGTTAAATGTGTTTTAGTTTGTTCACAAGGTAAAATGTCCGTCAGTCTGTTTACAAGGTCAAATGTCAGTCTGTCTGTTCACAAGGTAAAATGTCTGTCAGTCTGTTAACAAGTTAAATGTGTTTCAGTTTGTTCACAAGGTAAAATGTCTGTCAGTCTGTTCACAAGGTAAAATGTCTGTCAGTCTGTTCACAAGGTAAAATGTCTGTCAGTCTGTTCACAAGGTAAAATGTCTGTCAGTCTGTTCACAAGGTCAAATGTCTGTCAGCCTGTTCACAAGGTCAAATGTCTGTCAGCCTGTTCACAAGGTCAAATGTCTGTCAGCCTGTTCACAAGGTATAATGTCTGTCAGCCTGTTCACAAGGTATAATGTCTGTCAGCCTGTTCACAAGGTATAATGTCTGTCAGCCTGTTCACAAGGTATAATGTCTGTCAGCCTGTTCACAAGGTATAATGTCTGTCAGCCTGTTCACAAGGTATAATGTCTGTCAGCCTGTTCACAAGGTATAATGTCTGTCAGCCTGTTCACAAGGTATAATGTCTGTCAGCCTGTTCACAAGGTATAATGTCTGTCAGCCTGTTCACAAGGTCAAATGTCTGTCAGCCTGTTCACAAGGTATAATGTCTGTCAGCCTGTTCACAAGGTATAATGTCTGTCAGCCTGTTCACAAGGTATAATGTCTGTCAGCCTGTTCACAAGGTATAATGTCTGTCAGCCTGTTCACAAGGTCAAATGTCTGTCAGCCTGTTCACAAGGTCAAATGTCTGTCAGCCTGTTCACAAGGTAAAATGTCTGTCAGCCTGTTCACAAGGTATAATGTCTGTCAGCCTGTTCACAAGGTATAATGTCTGTCAGCCTGTTCACAAGGTCAAATGTCTGTCAGCCTGTTCACAAGGTCAAATGTCTGTCAGCCTGTTCACAAGGTATAATGTCTGTCAGCCTGTTCATAAGGTAAAATGTCTGTCAGCCTGTTCACAAGGTATAATGTCTGTCAGCCTGTTCACAAGGTCAAATGTCTGTCAGCCTGTTCACAAGGTCAAATGTCTGTCAGCCTGTTCACAAGGTATAATGTCTGTCAGCCTGTTCACAAGGTATAATGTCTGTCAGCCTGTTCACAAGGTATAATGTCTGTCAGCCTGTTCACAAGGTCAAATGTCTGTCAGCCTGTTCACAAGGTATAATGTCTGTCAGCCTGTTCACAAGGTATAATGTCTGTCAGCCTGTTCACAAGGTCAAATGTCTGTCAGCCTGTTCACAAGGTCAAATGTCTGTCAGCCTGTTTATAAGGTAAAATGTCTGTCAGCCTGTTCACAAGGTATAATGTCTGTCAGCCTGTTCACAAGGTATAATGTCTGTCAGCCTGTTCACAAGGTCAAATGTCTGTCAGCCTGTTCACAAGGTATAATGTCTGTCAGCCTGTTCACAAGGTATAATGTCTGTCAGCCTGTTCACAAGGTATAATGTCTGTCAGCCTGTTCACAAGGTCAAATGTCTGTCAGCCTGTTCACAAGGTATAATGTCTGTCAGCCTGTTCACAAGGTATAATGTCTGTCAGCCTGTTCACAAGGTCAAATGTCTGTCAGCCTGTTCACAAGGTCAAATGTCTGTCAGCCTGTTTATAAGGTAAAATGTCTGTCAGCCTGTTCACAAGGTATAATGTCTGTCAGCCTGTTCACAAGGTATAATGTCTGTCAGCCTGTTCACAAGGTCAAATGTCTGTCAGCCTGTTCACAAGGTCAAATGTCTGTCAGCCTGTTTATAAGGTAAAATGTCTGTCAGCCTGTTCACAAGGTATAATGTCTGTCAGCCTGTTCACAAGGTATAATGTCTGTCAGCCTGTTCACAAGGTCAAATGTCTGTCAGCCTGTTCACAAGGTCAAATGTCTGTCAGCCTGTTTATAAGGTAAAATGTCTGTCAGCCTGTTCACAAGGTATAATGTCTGTCAGCCTGTTCACAAGGTATAATGTCTGTCAGCCTGTTCACAAGGTCAAATGTCTGTCAGCCTGTTCACAAGGTATAATGTCTGTCAGCCTGTTCACAAGGTATAATGTCTGTCAGCCTGTTCACAAGGTATAATGTCTGTCAGCCTGTTCACAAGGTCAAATGTCTGTCAGCCTGTTCACAAGGTATAATGTCTGTCAGCCTGTTCACAAGGTATAATGTCTGTCAGCCTGTTCACAAGGTCAAATGTCTGTCAGCCTGTTCACAAGGTCAAATGTCTGTCAGCCTGTTTATAAGGTAAAATGTCTGTCAGCCTGTTCACAAGGTATAATGTCTGTCAGCCTGTTCACAAGGTATAATGTCTGTCAGCCTGTTCACAAGGTCAAATGTCTGTCAGCCTGTTCACAAGGTCAAATGTCTGTCAGCCTGTTCATAAGGTAAAATGTCTGTCAGCCTGTTCATAAGGTAAAATGTCTGTCAGCCTGTTCACAAGGTATAATGTCTGTCAGCCTGTTCACAAGGTCAAATGTCTGTCAGCCTGTTCACAAGGTCAAATGTCTGTCAGCCTGTTCACAAGGTCAAATGTCTGTCAGCCTGTTCATAAGGTAAAATGTCTGTCAGCCTGTTCACAAGGTATAATGTCTGTCAGCCTGTTCACAAGGTATAATGTCTGTCAGCCTGTTCACAAGGTCAAATGTCTGTCAGCCTGTTCACAAGGTATAATGTCTGTCAGCCTGTTCACAAGGTATAATGTCTGTCAGCCTGTTCACAAGGTCAAATGTCTGTCAGCCTGTTCACAAGGTCAAATGTCTGTCAGCCTGTTCACAAGGTATAATGTCTGTCAGCCTGTTCACAAGGTCAAATGTCTGTCAGCCTGTTCACAAGGTCAAATGTCTGTCAGCCTGTTCACAAGGTATAATGTCTGTCAGCCTGTTCACAAGGTATAATGTCTGTCAGCCTGTTCACAAGGTATAATGTCTGTCAGCCTGTTCACAAGGTATAATGTCTGTCAGCCTGTTCACAAGGTCAAATGTCTGTCAGCCTGTTCACAAGGTCAAATGTCTGTCAGCCTGTTCACAAGGTCAAATGTCTGTCAGCCTGTTCACAAGGTCAAATGTCTGTCAGCCTGTTCACAAGGTAAAATGTCTGTCAGTCTCTTCACAAGGTAAAATGTCCGTCAGTCTCTTCACAAGGTAAAATGTCTGTCAGCCTGTTCACAAGGTAAAATGTCTGTCAGCCTGTTCACAAGGTCAAATGTCTGTCAGTCTGTTCACAAGGTAAAATGGCTGTCAGCCTGTTCACAAGGTAAAATATCTGTCAGCCTGTTCACAAGGTAAAATATCTGTCAGTCTGTTCACAAGGTAAAATGTCTGTCAGTCTGTTCAC
>NC_090745.1:120007540-120010040 GCF_036898095.1 Palaemon carinicauda | reverse complement strand
CTCTCTGTATATATATATATATATATATATATATATATATATACATATATATTATATATATATATATATTATATATATATATATAATATATATGTATATATATATATATTTATACATATACACACACACATATATATATATAAACATACACATATACATAAAGTATATATATATATATACATATATATATATATATATATATATATATATATATGTATATGTACACAATATATATATATATATGTATATATATATATTATATATATATATATATATATATATATATATATGTGTGTGTGTGTGTGTATGTGTGTGTCACACTGCAAATATTATCAAAAGCAGGATGTTGCGGGAACGAAAATAGACACTTAAAACCCGCGAATGCAATCAAAATAGCTCCCGGCAACCTATGCTATTCGCCGCAGTCATAATTTTGACTCAAAACCGCTCTAACATTCAGCATCCTACAGATGGTTTGACTATTTGCAAATAATATAATCCTTTATGGGACTTCTGGTTTTCATAATGTTTTACCTTTCATTATAAAGAAGAATTTTTATCTTATTTTCATTTCTTAACCTTTCAATATAATGACACTACAAATTCATATATGGAAACATATTACATATAAAAACATCTCTCTCTCTCTCTCTCTCTCTCTCTCTCTCTCTCTCTCTCTCTCTCTCTCTCTCTCTCTCTCTCTAATATAAATATATATATATATATATATATATATATATATATATATATATACTATATATATATTTACATATACTGTATATATATGTGTGTGTGTATATATATATATATATATATATAATATATATATATATATATATATATATATATATACATATGTTGTTTTTTTATATTATAGAACTTTTCTGCAACTTATTTGCAAGCAATATAATCCTCTTTATTGTTTTATAATTTTACATTTCTTATGTTTTATATATTTTTTAATTTCTTATATTATAGAATTTACCTGAATTAAAGTGATAAATTGATTATCCCCGAATACATTGATCTATGATTACTAAAAGCGCTTAACTATATACGAGTAGCATAAAAAATTATTATTGTTTTTATTACTATAATAATATAATCACTATATACAAGTAGCATAAAAAATATTATTGTTGTTATTATAATAATAATCAACTAAAAAATAACTATGGGTGAAAATTCTTAGAATCACCAAAAACAATCACCAAAAACGAAAAATTAACTAATAATAATTTTTAGAATCACGATATAATTGAGCATATGATACAAAAATGAATAGAATTAAATCAGAGATGAAATATTGCATTTAAAATCAATGAAAAAAAAACAACAGGAAATATAAATATAATTTAATACTGAAATTAAATTTATTTAAAAAGTAATAAAAAATTAGATTAACGAAGAAAAGTAACCAAATACTGAAAACAATTTATTTTTAAATAATATGAAAACTACTGACACTAAAATAAAAAAAAAAAAATATAAGTGAAAATTAAACTGAAACCAAAAACTGAAAAAAATTAATGGAAACATTGAAAAAAACAAATACTGAAAACAATTTATTTTGAAATAATATGAAAACTACTGACACTAAAATAGAAAAAAAATATATAAGTTAAAATTAAACTGAAACCAAAAACAGAAAAAAATTAATGGAAACATTGAAAAAACCAAATACTGAAAACAATTTATTTTGAAATAATATGAAAACTACTGACACTAAAATAGAAAAAAAAAATATAAGTGAAAATTAAACAGAAACCAAAACTTGAAAAAATCAATGGAAACATTGAAAAAACCAAATACTGAAAACAATTTATTTTGAAATAATATGAAAACTACTGACACTAAAATAGAAAAAAAAATATAAGTGAAAATTAAACAGAAACCAAAACTTGAAAAAATCAATGGAAACATTGAAAAAACCAAATACTGAAAATAATTTATTTTTAAATAATATGAAAACTACTGACACTAAAATAAAAAAAATATATATATAAGTGAAAATTAAACTGAAACCAAAAACTGAAAAAATCAATGGAAAGATTGAAAAAATTTGTATGAAAAACATCAGTATCAATAAATAACGGAACTAAAAAAAAATAATGAATCAATTAAACTCAAAGCTAATTTTACAACCCATTAACACGTACTAATTAATACAAAGATCTATTTCTATGCCCAGGAGTTACAACTTTACGAAATTAGATTAGAATAATTTCACTGGCTGTAAAATCATCGAAAAAAAATATATTTAAAGTCTTTTAGCAAAGCACTAATCAAATGACTTAACAATTAATTAATATTTTAACAAAATCATCTAAAAAAATATATTTAAAGTCTTTTAGCAAAGCACTAATCAAATGACTTAACAATTAATTAATATTTTAACAACATGAAAAAAAATTATAACCAAAATATTCAGACAATAAACATTATTTAGTAAAAAGAAATTAAAAATATATCAATCAAAAATTGCCTCTAAGATCTTCAT
>NC_090745.1:120001198-120004540 GCF_036898095.1 Palaemon carinicauda | reverse complement strand
TTTCATGTCTGTTTTTTTCCTCTGTAACAGTGTCAATATTTGAACATGAAAATTCTTGTTGCTTTGAGATTTTGTATATAAAGGAGAGTGTTCTTTAATAAAGTAACTCAGTTGTTTCCAACCTGCCTGTGAGTCACAACCTTTCTCTGGGCCCGTCACACTCTCCACCCACGCTAGGACAAAGGAAGGCCAGGCAATGGCTGCTGATGACTCAGCAGATAGACCTATAGGCTCCCCCAAACCCTCAATCCTTAGCTCACAAGGATGGTGAGGTTGCAGCGACCAAAGAAACTAACGAGTTTGAGCGGGACTCGAACCTCAGTCTGGCATTCACCAGTCAGGGACGCTACCACATCGGACATCATAACCTTAAACCCTTCACTAGAGGGACACTCAGTAGAGCGCAGACCTCCGCCACGGCAGCTTATTTCTAGACCTTTTTCTCGGCATTGACCTTTGATCTTATATGTATTAATTGGCTTGGATATTCATATAGTCAAATATGAACCAAGTTTGAAGTCACTGTAATAACGATGTCCAAAAAATAGTTGTGCTCACAAAAATCTTCCATTGAACAACTTTTTCAGCGACAAATGTTGTTCCTTCGTTTTAATTTTAGAAACTGAAACTTTGAAAATGTTTAAAACATATAGTTCCACTCATGGAAAGAAAATATTAATCGAATAAGTTAAATCGAAACAAAAATAAACAAATTTGTAATTTATTGTCATGAAAATTACCCCAATTTTTTTTCAAGTCCAATAATTTAAACCCAAAGACAACATAATCATTAATCGCAGAATAATTAGTCATTATAAAGTATTCATTTCCAAGTTATTCTAATAGCCAGGCCTTCTCCATCATGAGGCTCAATACTACGCAGTACTCTAGAAGTTTTATTCCAGCTGTTACCAAGTTGTGGAATGATCTTCCTAATCGGGTAGTTGAATCAGTAGAACTTCAAAAGTTCAAAGTTGGAGCAAATGCTTTTTTGTTGACCAGGCGGACATGAGTCTTTTTATAGTTTATTTATGACATATCTGTTTTTTATGTTGTTAATAGTTTATATATGACATGTCTGTTTTGACGTTGTTACTTTTTTAGAATGATTTATTGTTAATTTGTTCTCTTCATTTATTTATTTCCTTATTTCCTTTCCTCACTGGGCTATTTTTCCCTGTTGGAGCCCCTGGGCTTATAGCATCTTGCTTTTCCAATTAGGGTTGTAGCTTGGATAATAATAATAATAATAATAATAATAATAATAATAATAATAATAATAATAATGTGGAAAAAAAAAACAGGAGTCGTCATCTAGGGCAGTTTCATTACGTAGAGTTTTATGTCAACTGGCCGTCGATTCAATATAATCCCACTTAATCAAAGAATATGAAAATTATTTGAAGCACCCGATTAAATAAGGCCATTCATTAAGGTCCCAGAATATATGAAATATCAGAAGGGTTTTTTTAAATACGGATAAATTGCTCTCTTCAGCAATTAATCGCTTATCAAGAGCAGCTTTTAGTGCAAAAATTGCATTCTTTGTACTGCAGTAATCACTTAATACTTCATCAGCGTCCATTTACTAATTTGGCATTGTGCAGTTTGCTACTCAATACTTATCCGGACACTATAAATAGATTCCCAGTCGTGTTTAACAAAAAAAAAAAAAAAAAAAAAAAAAAAAAAAAAAAAAAAAAAAAAAAAAAAAAGCCATTTCTAAAAGTCCACGGCAGGACAAAGGCCTCAGACATGTACTTATTCATGCATGGAATTTCGTAGGTTTTCATCACACGCTAGCCAATGTGGACTGGTGATGATGGGAGTATTAGCCTGATTTATCACAGCAAACCAACCTAGTATGGGTGGCCCTGACAAGTGAAGCTTTACTGATCATGGCGATACGCAAACCTTTTCACCACGTCAAGGTATCCCAACTGTTTGGTAACGTCTCTGCCTGGTGATCGCGAGACTGGGGTTCGAGTCCCGCTCAGAATCGTTAGTTCCTTTAGTGTCTGCAACCTTACCATCTTTATGAACTAAGGATGGTGAGTTTGGGGGAGCCTATAGGTCTATCTGCTGAGTCATCAGCAGCCATTGCCTGGCCCTCCCTGGTCCTAGATTGGATAGAGAGGGGACTTGGGCGCTGATTATATGATATATATATGGTCAGTCTCTGGGGCATTGTCTTGCTTGCTAGGGCTATATCACTGTCCCTTGTTTCTGCCATTCATGAGTGGCATTTAAACCTTTAAATATATTATTCAAGTCTGGTGTTTGGAGGGCTTACATCACCATGCTGGCCAGTATGAACTGGTGATGATGGGAGTGTTTAGTCTGATCGATCACAGCAAACCAACCTAGTATGGCTGGCCATGACTAGTGCTGCTTTGCTGATCATGGCGATGCGCATACCATTTCACGACCTCAAAGTACCCCTACTCAGATATACGCGCGTAAATGTATAAAATCATACAATATGCATAAACATACACACATAATAATGTATAAAGAAAGCCAAACTAACACTAAAATGTGGGTCCTTCTAAACGCTGGCTACAATCAAAGTTTGGGTCAATGGATTTTTCACACAGTGACTAAATCGATTTCTACGCCACGCTCTCTCAAGGGATCGATACTCAGGGCGACCATTTTATCTACAGACACAAAAACACATCTATGACCACACCTACACAGAAACATATACGCAAGCAGAAAAAAGAGCAATATGGATACGAGAGCAAACTAAAGTAGAGGATATTCTAACATGTAAGTAAAATACTTTTATCTACACATGCGCACACAAACACACAAACACATATATGACCACACCTACAAGGAAACATATATACAAGCAGAAAAAAGATCAACATGAATACGAGAGCAAACTAAAGTAGAGGATATTCTAACAAGATGTAAGTAAAATATATTTATATACACATGCACACACAAACACACAAACACACCTAATACCACAACTACACAGAAACATATACGCAAGCAGAAAAAGAGCAATATGGATAAGAGAGCAAACTTAAGTAGAGGATATTCTAACAACATGTAAGTAAAATATTTTGTCTACACATGCGCACACAAACACACAAACACACCTACCCAGAAACATACACGCAAGCAGAAAAAGAGCAACATGGATACGAGAGCAAACCAAAGTAGAGGATATTCTAAGAACATGTAAGTACAATATTTTTATCTACACATGCACACACAAACACACAAACTCACCTATGACCACACCTGCACAGAAACATATACTCAAGCAGAAAAAAAGGAGCAACAAGGATACGAGAGCAAACCAAAGTAGAGGATATTCTAACTACA
>NC_090745.1:119971198-119993698 GCF_036898095.1 Palaemon carinicauda | reverse complement strand
ATGAATTTTTTTTTTAATTTTTCAAATCAAATTAATGCAAACGAAAGTGATATACTTAGATATTTTCGATTCAAAAAGCAATTCAAGTTCTTGCATAAACGTATCAAGTTATATTATGAAGTGTTTTTTTTTTTTTTTTTTATTTGGCAACGATGTGAATTTTTCTTTATCACATTTATCAAATAAAATCAACACAAACAAAAGTAATATACTTAGATATATTTTTTTCCAATGAACAATTTAAGTTATTGCATAAACGTATAAGATTTTATTTTGTAGTGTGAGTTTTTTTTTTCTTTTGAAAAGCTGTCTTTTTTATTTTTTCATATCAAATAAATGCAAACAAAAGTGATATACTTAGTAATATTTTTATCAATGAGCAAGTCAGGTTTCAGCATAAACTTTATCTGGTTGTATTATGAAGCATGAATCATTTTTTGTTTAATTTTTTTTTTTTTGCAAAGCTGTTTTTTTTAAAGTCAAATCACCGCAAACAAAAGTGATATACTTAGGTATATTTTTTTTTCCATTGAACAATTCAAGTTTTTGCATAAACGCATGAGGTTATATTATGCAGTGAAAATCTTTTTTTAATTTTTGCAGTGTTTTTTTTTTCTTTTTTAAATAAAATCAACGCAAACAAAAGTGATATACTTAAGGTATATTCCTTTCAATGAAAAATTCAAGTTATTGCATAAACTTATTAAGTTATATTATAAGGTTGTATTTTTTTCAAATGCTGTGAAATTCTTTTTCCCTAATTTTTCAAATCAAATCAACACGAACAAAGGTAATATACTTAAATATATTTATTTCCATGAATAATTCAATTTTTTTGCGTAAACATATCAGGTTATATTTTGAAGCGTAATAATTTTATTTTTATTTTTTTTTCTTTAGCAACGCTTTGAAACACTTATAGGCCTATACAGCATAGGGATACTATACTCAATTTTTTTCAATGAGTCGCATTTGCACTGACTAGCAGCGGTGCCATTTTAGCTCGGAAAAGTTTCCTGATCGCTGATTGGTTAGAATTATCTTGTCCAACCAATCAGCGATCAGGAAGCCTTTCCGAGCTCAAAGGGCACCCCTGCAAGTCGGTGCAAATATGCCTCGCTAAAAAAAAATTGACTATAGTAAAATATCCCCTTAGCATATTGCAGCAACACTTTTAATAACGTAATTTGATAATATATCCTCAAAGGCGCTAACCCTCTTTTTCAATGAAGGAAAATGTCGGTGTGATACAATTTTATATTCGCAAATATATTTATTAAATGCAATTCTGTATAAATCATGTCTTTGTGTGGAGTGGAGAATGAAAGTGTGAGGTGATACACACACACACACACACACACACACATATATATATATATATATGAGTGTATATATATGTATATATATAATCATAGTTTTATATATATATATATATATATATGTATATAAGTATATGTATATGTGTATATATTATATATATATATATGAATACATATTGATATATATTTGTACACAATATATATATATATATATATATATTTATATATATATATGTATATATATATATATATATATACACATACATACATTTGTGTACCCACATATTATATATACGTATAAATCTATACGTGCACGAGCGCTTGCTCTCTATAATTCACGTTCCCTAGAGTTCCACGTCCATTATAATATAATTTACTACGTATAAATGTTCCCACGTTAATTCAGATTGGTGTTCTTAACGAACACGAGCCTCTGTCATAATTAAATCGAATTTATTCCACGCGAGGCAATCTCATTTTCATAAGCTCTCCCCTCAAATGGATGGCAAGTCCATAAATACCCCAGTGGTATTGTAATAATGTAATATGGTAGGGGAAATACCCCGCGAGTAATGTATACTTAGCGGCAAATGCCCTGGGAGAGCTGTAATGCAGTCCTGTATGACAGTGTGATGTAACAACTTAAGAATCGTCATCATCATCATCTCCTCCTAGGCCTATTGATGCAATGAGCCTCGGTTAGATTTCGCTAGTCGTCTTTATCTTGAGACATCTCCCCCTAGGCCTATTGACGCAATGGGCCTCGGTTAGATTTCGCTAGTCGTCTTTATCTTGAGACATCTCCCCCTAGGCCTATTGACGCAATGGGCCTCGGTTAGATTTCGCTAGTCGTCTTTATCTTGAGACATCTCCCCCTAGGCCTATTGACGCAATGGGCCTCGGTTAGATTTCGCTAGTCGTCTTTATCTTGAGCTTTTAAATCAATACTCCATTCATCACCTACTTCATGCTGCATAGTTCTCAGCCATGTAGGTCTGGGTCTTCCAACGCTTCTGGTGCCTTGTGGAGCCCAGTTGAAAGTTTGGTGAACTAAAATGGGCCTCGGTTAGATTTCACCAGTCGTCTCTTGAGCTTTTAAATCAATACTCCATTCATCTCCTACTTCATGCTGCATAGTTCTCCGCCATGTAGGTCAGGGTCTTCCAACTATTCTGGTGCCTTGTGGAGCCCAGTTGAAAGTTTGGTGACTAAAATGGGCCTCGGTTAGATTTCGCCAGTCGTCTCTTGAGCTTTTAAATCAATACTCCATTCATCACCTACTTCATGCTGCATAGTTCTCAGCCATGTAGGTCTGGGTCTTCCAACGCTTCTAGTGCCTTGTGGAGACCAGCTGAAAGTTTGGTGAACTAAAATATAAAGTTTGGTGAACTGAAATATAGGAAACATCAAGAAAATCATGTGAGACTACATAGGTGGCTGAAGGCACTTCGAGTTATATTTGTTTTTGACGTTGTTAATAGTTTATATATGACATATCTCTTTTGACATTACTTTTTTTAGAATGATTTATTGTTAATTTGATCTCTTCAGTTATTTATTTCCTTATTTCCTTTCCTCACTGGGCTATTTTTCCCTATTGGAGCCCCTGGGCTTATAGCATCTTGCTTTTCCAATTAGGGTTGTAGCTTGGATAATAATAATAATAATAATAATAATAGCTTTTTCCCGTTAAACTTTAGACTAAGCTGCCGATATCAATAACTGAAATTGTGTCTTTGTTTACCAAGAAGTGATATCTCAGTGACGAACAAATTTGCTTGCAATACAGTGATTTTGCAAGCAAAAAATATTTTTAAATATTTTTTTAAAGGGAAAAATACAGTAATATGGGCACCTAGGCATCAATTTATGAGTGGAATTTACAATAAATCGCCATTTTTCTGCAATTTAGCAACACTGCAAGCGTAAAAAATTTCACATGCAAATAAATTTATTTTCTCAGATAGCCTCTACAACGTTTACAATGCTTACATAGGGATTACAATAAATCTGTATTTTACTGCAATTTAGCAACTCTGCAAGCGTAAAAAATTCTCACATGTAAAAAATTTGTTTCCTTTGTTTACAATGCTTACAGAAGGCTAAAATCAATGGAAGCTCTTTCCTCAGAAAGCCTTTATAATGTTTATAACGCTTCCAGAAGGCTTAAACAACATGTTTAAACAACTTCAGTTTCGCAAACTTATACGAAAATGATGCAGAAAATTATATGACAAAGCTAATATATTTGGCTTAGTCTTATAATTATTATCATTACTACTTGCTAAGCTACAATCCTAGTTGGAAAAGCAGGATGCTATAAGCCAAGGGGCCCCAACAGGGAAAATAGCCCACTGAGGAAAGGAAGCAAGGAAAAATAAAATATCTTAAGAACAGTTAAATTAAAATAAATATTTCCTACAAAAACTATAAAAACTTTAACAAAAGAAGAGGAAGAGAAACAAGATAGAATAGTGTGCCCGATTGTACCCTCAAGCAAGAGAACTCTAACCCAAGACAGTGGAAGACCACGAAAGGCAAATAAACGCCGTTTTCAGATCTGTATTCAAAGGAAGAAATTTTCTTCTGCCTTTCCGTTCTAAATAATATTTGCCTTCATGAAGGCAAAGGCTCGACCTCAACCTCGTCTTAAAAGGTGGATAAACTTTCTTAATGAGGACCACCGCGACACAATGAGAGAGGAACCCCGGGGAAAAGAAGCAGGCAATTGCAGCTTTTTTTTCTTTATTTTTGACCCAAAAAGTTAGCAATTACTGCTTCATTTAAACTTTATGACAAAAGAACGCCCCCCCCCCAAAAAAAAAAGGTTTATGCTATTTCATGAAGTCTTTTTAATGTAAAAAAAGAAATCCATTCTGATTTTACCAGTTCACTTAAGGCAAATCTTTTCTAGGGCTATAGACAGGCATGGGAAAACTAGGTTTTTTTTTTTTTGACCCAAAAAGTTAGCAATTACTGCTTCATTTAAACTTCATGACAAAAGAACGCCCCCCCCCCTCAAAAAAAAAAAAAAAAAAAAAGTTTATGCTGATTTCATGAAGTCTTTTTAATGTAAAATGAAATCCATTCTGATTTTACCAGTTCACTTAAGGCAAATTTTTTCTAGGCCTATAGACAGGCATGGGAAAACTAGGAGTTAAACCAGCCAAAGTTCATTATTTTCTTTTTGACCCAAAAACTTAGCAATTACTGCTTCATTTAAACTTTATGACAAAAGAACCCCGCCCCCCCCAAAAAAAAAAGGTTTATGCTGATTTCATGAAGTCTTTTTAATGTAAAAAAGAAATCCATTCTGATTTTACCAGTTCACTAAAGGCAAATTTTCTTTAGGCCTATAGACAGGCATGGGAAAACTAGGTTTTTTTTTTTTTGACCCAAAAAGTTAGCAATTACTGCTTCATTTAAACTTCATGACAAAAGCACGCCCCCCCCCCCCACCAAAAAAAAGGTTTATGGTGATTTCATGAAGTCTTTTTAATGTAAAAAAGAAATCCATTCTGATTTTACCAGTTCACTTAAGGCAAATATTTTTCTAGGCCTACAGACAGGCATGGGAAAACTGGCAGTTAAACCAGCCAATGTTCATTATTTTCCTTTTGACCCAAAACCTTAGCAATTACTGCTTCATTTAAACTTTATGACAAAAGAACGCCCCCCCCCCAAAAAAAAAAGGTTTATGCTGATTTCATGAAGTCTTTTTAATGTAAAAAGAAATCCATTCTGATTTTACCAGTTCACTTAAGGCAAATATTTTTCTAGGCCTACAGACAGGCATGGGAAAACTGGCAGTTAAACCAGCCAATGTTCATTATTTTCCTTTTGACCCAAAACCTTAGCAATTACTGCTTCATTTAAACTTTATGACAAAAGAACCCCGCCCCCCCCAAAAAAAAAAGGTTTATGCTGATTTCATGAAGTCTTTTTAATGTAAAAAGAAATCCATTCTGATTTTACCAGTTCACTTAAGGCAAATTTTTTTCTAGGCCTACAGACAGGCATGGGAAAGCTAGGAGTTAAACCAGCCAAAGTTCATTATTTTCTTTTTGACCCAAAAACTTAGCAATTACTGCTTCATTTAAACTTTAATACAAAAGAACGCCCCCCCCCAAAAAAAAAAAGGTTTATGCTGATTTCATGAAGTCTTTTTAATGTAAAAAGAAATCCATTCTGATTTTACCAGTTCACTTAAGACAAATTTTTTTTAGGCCTATAGACAGGCATGGGAAAACTAGGAGTTAAACCAGCCAATGTTCATTATTTTCTTTTTGACCCAGAAAGCTAGCAATTAGCCTAATGTTTCATTTAAAATTCATGACAAAAGGAAAAAAAATGTATATTGTGCTTCCATGAGTTATCTGACTCTAAACTATACATATTTCAATATAAAAAGATATCCACTATAGGCAAATTCTTCTAGGCCTATGTAAAAGGTACTCCATTCTAAAGGCATTTTTTTCTAGGCCTATTGATAGCCATGGGAAAACTAGGAGTTACACCTGCCAAAGTTAATTAATTTCCTTTTGACTCAGAAAGTTAGCAATTAGCCTTCATTTAAACTTCATGACAAAAGAACCAAAAAAAAAAAAAAAAAAGTTTATTCTGCTTCCATGAGTTCTTTGACTCTAAACTATGCACATTTCAATATAAAAATAAATCCACTAAAGGCAAATTCTTCTATGCCTATGTAAAAATTAGTCCATTCTGAAATCATCCGTTCACTAAAGGCTAATTCTTCTAGGCCTATGTAAAAGTAAATCCATTCTGAAATTACCCATTCACTAAGGGAAAATTCTTCTAGGCTTATGTAAAAATAAAACCATTCTGAAATTACCCATTCACTAAAGGCAAAATCTTCTAGGCTTATGTAAAAAAAGAAATCTATTCTGTAATTACCGATTTACTAAAGGCAGATTCTTTTAGGCCTATGTAAAAAGTAGTACATTCTGAAGTTACCCGTTCACTTAAAGGCAAATTCTTTTAGGCCTATGTAAAAAATAAAACCATTCTGAAATTACCCATTCACTAAAGGCAAAATCTTCTAGGCTTATGTAAAAAAAGAAATCCATTCTGTAATTACCGATTTACTAAAGGCAGATTCTTTTAGGCCTATGCAAAAAGTAGTCCATTCTGAAGTTACCCGTTCACTTAAAGGCAAATTCTTCTAAGCCTATAGACAGCCATGGGAAAACTAGGAATTAAACCAACCAAAGTTCATTATTTTCCCTTTGACCCAAAAAGCTGTCAATTACTGTTTCATTTAAACTTCATGACAAACGAACCAAAAAAAAAAAAAATAACTTTATTCTGCTTCCATAAATTATTTGACTCGAAACTATACTGTACATATTTTAATGTGAAAAGAAATTAATTCTGAAATTACCCGTTCACTTAAGGCAAATTCTTCTAGGCCTATTGACAGGTATGGAAAAACTAGAAATCAAACAAGCCAAAATTCATTAATTTCGATTTAAATCTCACTATACTGAATTCCAAACTTAACATGATGCATATGTACCTTTGAATATCAAAGAGAGATTTTGGTTATGATTCCCACCAGATGCGATTATTATTATTATTATTAAAAGGAGACTACCATCCCTATAAGTCTAGCTGGATTTTTACAGAGCTGGAGTAAGACAATGCTTAAACGAAGAAGGTATAAGTCCACCAAAGATATCTGAATCTTGCCTTTCAACTTTTTCATTCAAGATTTAATTCAAACACACCTTTCAAGTAAAAATATGTGACGAGGCACTGTTGATGGCAATGGAGTTTGAGATGTCAGTTTTTCACTAGATACCAATTATTATTATTATTATTATTATTATTATTATTATTATTATTATTATTATTGTTATTATTATTATTACTTCTTAAGCTACAACCCTACTTGGAAAAGCAGGATGCTATAAGCCCAGGGGCCCCAACAGGGAAAATAGCCCAGTGAGGAAAGAAAACAAGGAAAAATAAAATATTTCAAGAACAGTAACATTAAAATAAATATGCCCTATATAAACTATAAAAACTTGAACAAAAAAAAGAGGGAGAGAAATTAGATACAACCCTAGTTGGAAAAGCAGGATGCTATAAGCCCAGGGGCCCCAACAGGGAAAATAGCCCAGTGTGGAAAGAAAACAAGGAAAAATCAAATATTTAAAGAACAGTAACATTAAAATAAATATGCCCTATATAAACTATAAAAACTTCAACAAAGCAAGAGGAAGAGAAATTAGATAGAATAGTGTGCCCAATTGTACCCTCAAGCAAGCGAACTCTAACCAAAAGACAGTGGAAGACCATGGTACAGAGGCTATGGCACTACCTAAGATTAGAGAACAATTGTTTGATTTTAGAGTGTCCTTCTCCTAGAAGAACTGCTTACCATAGCTAAAAGAGTCTCTTCTACCCTTACAAAGAGAAAAGCTGCCACTGAACAATTACAGTGAAGTCAGAATAATTGTTTGGTAATCTAAGCGTTGTCAGGTGTATGAGGACAGAGGAGAATGTGTAAAGAATAGGCCAGACTAGACGGTGTGTGTGTGTGTAGGCAAGAGGAAAATGAACCGTAACCAGAGAGAAAGATCCAATATAGTACTGTCTGGCTAATCAAAAGACCCCATAACTCTCTAGTGGTAGCATCTCAACGGGTGGCTAGTGCCCTGGCCAACCTACTACCTATACGACAGATTACTCTAGTGCCATATGTGGATGAGATCATGGTGATAGTTGGGGCATGCTCTTCGCCCTCCCCAAGAGAGATTTGTTCACCAAACATCTAATTAGGCTCCAGAAGGTACTAGAAGAGTTGGAAGACCCAGGCGTACATGGCTGAGGACTATGAAGCGTGAAGTAGGAGATGATAAATGGAGAATTGTTGATTTAAAAGCTGGCGAAATCTAACCGAGGCCCTTTGGGTCAATAGGCGTAGGAGGAGATGATGATGATAACGATGAGGATGAAATCTTCCCCTTATAACGGCGTAAGATCAAAAGAATCCAATTTCTCCATTTCGGCTTCAACACACCAGTCAGAAATTATTACATGACACAATAACTCACCCATTCACTTAAAAACAAAAGGCCATAGACATATAACCATCATTTACTTTTAATGACTCAACAGGAGATTGTGTTATCTAGACTGGAAAAATTATAAATGATTGCAAAGAGACCTTTGAAATTAATGACATCCACCGGAATTGGTCTAGGTCGAAAACTCTTTTGTTCTTTTTACTCTCCATTGAAGAAAAATGATAAAATATAAGTTTAACTTTACACAATAAGACGGCTTAATCTTTCGAGTAATCTGATTATTTAAAATAACCTGGATTAAAAAAATAGTTATTTAATAAATAAAAATAGTATGAGCGCTAAGAGGATTTCGCAGAATGTCAAAAGATGATGAGACGCTGATCCACTGTTTATGAGAGTTTCACCAAAATGGAAAATATCATTTGCAATTAACCTCAATAATAATGTTTTACCCACTCGCATGATATATCTATTTTCATTAACGGTTAAAAACGCTAAATTATAAAGTGACAATGTCATAAACACTATATTATAGGCTAAAAACATGTCTGGAAAACGCCAAAAGATGAATTACTTAGGGCCATTAATGGCTCGGCCCCCATGGCATTTAACGATAACTTTAAACAACGTGCGGTTAGGAAAGATCAATATAGACTGCGAGAGAGAGGAGAGAGAGAGAGAGAGAGAGAGAGAGAGAGAGAGAGAGAGAGAGAGAGAGATGAGGTTGGCTGGGAGTGAGAGGTGGAGGAGCTGAGGTTCTGGTAGAGGAAGGGGGTGAGGAGTGGGGGGGGGGGTGGATCTTTATTTCAATGTCAGGGTCAAGTTGGAAAAGTAGTGGTAGTAGAGTAGTAGTAGTAGCTGTTGTTGTAGTAATAGTAGTTGTAGCAGCAGCAATGCCGGCATGTTTTCCACGTCCTCACGATGTTCGTATCTCTCTCTCTCTCTCTCTCTCTCTCTCTGCTGGAGAGAGAGAGAGAGAGAGAGAGAGAGAGAGAGAGAGAGAGAGAGAGAGAGAGAGAGAGAGAGAGATACGAACATCGTGAGACGTGGAAAACATGCCGGCATTGCTGCTGCTACAACTACTATTACTACAACAACAGCTACTACTACTACTCTACTACCACTACTTTTCCAACTTGACCCTGACATTGAAATAAAGATCCAACCGCCCCTCCTCCTGCCCCCCCCCCCAATCCTCTACCAGAACCTCAGCTTTTCCACCTCTCCCTCCCAGCCAACCTCATCTCTCTCTCTCTCTCTCTCTCTCTCTCTCTCTCTCTCTCTCTCTCTCTCTCTCTCTTCTTACCACGCTACCAGCACCTCACTAACCAACTTCATATCCCCCCTACCCCTCTTCTCCCCCCCCCCCTACCCCTCTTCTCTCTCTTGACCTCTCCGTTATGACTAAGCTCCTGCATCGGAGAGAGAGAGAGAGAGAGAGAGAGAGAGAGAGAGAGAGAGAGAGAGAGAGAAATAACGAGGAATGGCGATCCATGCAAAGACCGGCACGTGCACGCTTCACTTCATGACTTGCGAGTATGGCTGACACAGGCACGTATGCACGCACGCACACACCGTGCATGCATGTGCATTGATTATATATCTGTTTGCACTTGTATATTTATGTATCATATACACCCAAGGTATTCAATCGCCTAGTGTAGTAAACAATTAAAATTCATTAGAGCTGAAGTATGTATCCATGCGTGAATGCGCTTGCATATGCAATCATTAATTTTTTATCTATTAAATTGTTAATAAATTATTTATTTACGAGAATTTTACAGATTAACTTAATCTAGATCAGACAATCTTCTCGCTGTTACAAGCTGCACTAGGCCGAGGAAAAGAAGAAGCAACTCTCCTAGGAGAAGGATCCATTGTTCTCTAGTCTTGGGTAGTGCCATAGCCTCTGTACTATGGTCTTCCACAGTCTTGGAGTTCTCTTGCTTGAGGGTACACTCAGGCAAACTATTACACTATTCTATCTAATTTCTCTTCCTCTTGTTTTGTTAAAATGTATAGTTTAAATAGGAAATATTCATTTTAATTTTGTTACTGTTCTTAATATATCTTATTTTTCCTGGTTTCCTTTCCTCACAGGGCTATTTCCCTGTTGGGGTCCCTGGGATTATAGCATCCTGCTTTTCCAACTAGGGTTGTAGCTTGGCAAGTAATAATAATAATAATAATAATAATAATAATAATAATAATAATAATAATAATAATAATAGAGAATTATCACCCTATGGCAAATTCATAGACCGATAGGGGTTGCAACTAGGGTTCTAGCTTAGCAATTAATAACAACAATAATAATAATAATAATAATAATAATAATAATAATAATAATAGAGAATGTCGCCTTATGGCAAATTCATAGACCGATAGGGGTTGCAACTAGGGTTCTAGCTTAGCAATTAATAACAACAATAATAATAATAATAATAATAGAGAATGTCGCCTTATGGCAAATTCATAGACCGATATGGGTAGCACAAGCGAAGCTCCAACTGTCATGTTACCTTTAAAGAGGACGTGTGTAAACAATGATGTATTGGCGGAGGACAATTGTAAATTTTGGATACTTAATGACATGCATTCAATATCTGATAACATTAATGTTCCTTAATGAGGCAACTAAGAGATCATTGTAGAGTTAGTTTAGCTCAAAAGTACGATAGCTTTCATGTAATGTATCGAAAGGTTGATTGATATTATTTAGTCAACTGAATCACATATATCGTTATATTATGATGTATATTTGATATAAATTGTAAGAATTGTAAATGTATATTTCCTAATATAAAAATAAAGCATTAGCCAAATTGGTCTAACTAAATCATTGACATTTGGTCTAGTAACTGGCAAAATATTTTCATTATATTACGATTCATCATCATCATCATCATCATCATCTATTGCGCCTATTGACGCAAAGGGCCTCGGTTACATCTCGCCAGTCGTCTCTATTGTGAGCTTTTCAATTCAATATTTCTCTATTCATCATCTACTTATATTGCAATTAGCAATTCAAAAGTCAATATATTTGATAACGATCATTTAATAATTAACAAAACGATTGATATACCAAGCAAAAAAAAAAAAAAAAAAAAAAAAATTTATATCTGAGGAAAAAATCTAGACAGATTAGGAAAAATGATGATAATGGTTATAGTGAATATCACGTTCTTTTAATACTAATGTTTACTCTTTATCCATTTTCAACACACAAGAAAAAGGATTTTTAATAATAATAATAATAATAATAATAATAATAATAATAATAATAATAATAATAATACGGCAATTCATAAGCATAAGATTGTAATTTATAATAACCCGTAACTTCTAAGTTTCAGGGAACTATAGTACATACACAGTACCAAAAAGAACAAGTTCAATATTAACATTGAGGAATTATTTAGAACCCTGTAGCATTACTAATTTAGTAATTGAAATATCAACACAACTGTCTATAGATCTTTGAAGCCACTTCTTTTAAAAGTTTTAAAGGTCACTTATGAATGGCAGAGGCAAGGGACAGTGACATTGCCCTATCAAGCAGGACAATGCCCTATTGAATAACCATATATACATGTGATCAGCGCCCAAGCTAGGACCAAGGAGTGCCAGGCAATGAGTTGCTGAAAGCATAGACCCGTAGGCTTCCCTAAACAATCCAACCTTATTTCACAAGGATGGTGAGGTTGTAGCGACCAAATGAACTAACGAGTTTGAGCGGGCGATCACCAGTCAGGGACGTTATCACATAGGCCACCACAAGTTTAATACATGTGATCAGCGCCCAAGCTAGGACCAAGGAGTACCAGGCAATGGTCTGCTGATGACTAAGCAGATAGACCTATAGGCTCCCCAAGCCCCCATCCTTAGCTCACAAGGATGGTGAGGTTGTAGCGACCAAATGAACTAACGAGTTTGAGCGGGACTTGAACCCTAGTCTGGCGATCACCAGTCAGGGACGTTATTACATAGGCCACCACAAGTTTAATGCATGTGATCAGCGCCCAAGCTAGGACTAAGGAGTGCCAGGCAATGGCTGCTGATGACTAAGCAGATAGACCTATGGGCTCCCCCAACACCCCATCCTTAGCTCACAAGGATGGTGAGGTTGCAGCGACCAAAGTAACAAACGAGTTTGAGAGGAGCTCAAACCCCCAGTCTGGCGATCACCAGTCAGGGACGTTATCACATAGGCCACCACAAGTTTAATACATGTGATCAGCGCCCAAGCTAGGACCAAGGAGTGCCAGGCAATGGGCTGCTGATGTCTAAGCAGATGACCTATAGGCTCCCCAACCCCACATCCTTAGCTCACAAGAATGGTGAGGTTGCAGCCACCAAAGGAACAAATGAGTTTGAGCGAGACTCAAACCCATAGTCTGACGATCACCAGTCAGGGACGTTACCACATCGGCCATCACAATTTTGATGGTTGAAATAGTACAGAATGAGAGAAGATACAGGCAAGATGAGTGATGTGGGTTCATGCGAGTTGAGAAAAAAATCACGACCCTTTGAGGCTTCGAGGTGGTTTGTCCACGTAGAGAAAACGGGAGAAGAAAGAAATAGGTATTCATAAAACAGCAGTGAAGGCTTAAGAAACCGAAAACCTGACGAATGATGACTGTGAAAAAACATGTTCAAACAAAATGGTCTTTGATGTTTAAAGAAGCTTATAGAAAACTTATAGAAGATTCAACAGACAAACGAACAAACACAAGAGACAGTTAAGAATGCTAGACTAAAAACAAATAAACCAAATCACAAAGGAAACAAATCATTAGAAAAATGATAAAATAAAATAACATAAATATTTCTATAAAGAAAACAAACAAATAAATTGGCCTACTATAGACACAAGTAGCGTCTGAGGAACTGGAACAATCAAGTGTTGGGGCTTGGGAGGTCATTCAGCGTTCATATGCACCTTGGTAATCAAAGAAGTTGGAGAGCAAAGTGAAAGATAGCACACGAAAACGGAGGTACATTAGAAGGTTAAAAAGTGAGTGCAGTTATCATTATTATTATTATTATTATTATTATTATTATTATTATTATTATTATTATTGTTGTTGTTTTTGTTGTTGTTGTTGTTACTTGCTAAGCTAGAACCATAGTTGGAAAAGCAGGATGCTATAAGCCCAGGGGTTCCAACAGAGAAAATAGCCCAGTGAGGGAAGGAAACAAGGAAAAATAAAATACTTTAAGAACTGTAACAACATTAAAATAAATATATCCTATATAAACTATAAAAACTTTAACAAAACAAGAGGAAGAGAAATGCCATAGAATACTGTGCCCAAGTGTACCCTCAAGCAAGAGAACTCTAACCCAAGATAGTGGAAGACCATGGTACAGAGGCTATGGCACTACCCAAGACTAGAGAACAATGGTTTGATTTTGGAGTGGACTTCTCCTTTCCCCTAGAAGAGCTGCTTACCACAGCTAAAGAGTCTCTTCTACCCTTACCAAGACGAAAGTAGCCACTGAACAATTATCATGCGGTAGTTAACCCTTTGGGTGAAGAGAAATTGTTAAGGAGTGAAGGGACACTATAAATTGCCTATATTAATGCATACAGTGAACCGCAAGGAACCTCCTCTATGTAGGCCTTTTCCTAAGGAAAATGGTTTCATGTATTGAACTGGGAACAATTTAGAATTTCCTGAGCAATTCTGATGTGAGTATGGGGTTGTCAATACTTCTCATTACCTTATGTCACTAAAGTGGTGTTATTTTGATGATTGTGCTGGATTCAATAGATAATCTTTAAGAGACTTCGGCAAATTTTCTCTTTGTTTCCTCGGGTTCGATCCCAAGGCGAGGGAGAAATCTATTCTTTAAAAAGTGATATCATTAATAAAACGCAAACATCTCCCTCAGTTGAGTCATCTTTTCGTTAAAAGTTACATTTCAAACTCAATCAAAATTCAATCAGCTGTCACTAGTCACCAGGTCCACTTTTGGTCAGATTTACACACACACACACACACACACACACACACACACACAAAAAACATGCATAAAATTTTGCGTAACTTGTAAGAAGGTAGAAAAACGAAAAACAAAAGACCCACCCCAAATCCTATCTTTATTTTCAACAGTAATAACAATTCCATCTCAATCAAAATTCAATCAGCTGTCACTAGTAACCAGGTCCACTTTTGGTCATATTTTCAAAAAAAAAAAAAAAAAAAAAAAAAAAAAATCCATACATAGAATTTTGCGTAATCTTGTAAGCAGATAGGAAAACAATAAACCCACCCCAAATCCTATCATTATTTTCAACAGTAACAACAATAATAGCAATAGACATGATATTTTAAGTGATCTTTTGTATTTGATTTGGTCACAATTATACAAAATTGTTGAGCCAGTTGTTCTCTTGAATAAGAATCTGGTCAACATAATTGATAGGCGTATCCTTCTCGTTGTGCTTAAGTACAGAGTGAACGACAAACCCTGGTTCAATGATGATTGTAGACATGCTTATGTGGAGAAGCCGGAGACTTATCACCTTTAGAAGGATAACATCATGAGGCTCAATACTACACAATACTCTAGAAGTTTTATTCCACCTGTGATCAAGTTATGGAATGATCTTCCTAATCGGGTAGCTGAATCGGTAGAACTTCCAAAGTTCAGATTTGCAGCAAATGTTTTTATGTTGAACAAGCTGATATAAGTCTTTTTATACTTTATATATGACATATATCTGTTTTGATGTTGTTACTGTTTTTAAAATATTTTATTGTTAATTTTTTCTCATATCGTTTATTCATTTATTTATTCATTTTCCTCGCTGAGCTATTTTTCCCTATTGAAGCCCTTGGGCTTATAGCATCTTGCTTTTCCAACTAGGGTTGTAGCTTAGCTAATAATAATAATAATAATAATAATAATAATAATAATAATAATAAGAGGTGTTTTTTCAGAAAATTTATGCTTCAACTGAAAAATAATACAATTTAACCATATAAGAAGCCCTTTCTGGTACAACCCAGGAACATAAGAGTTGGGCCACCCTTAAATCTGCACTCTTTGGTGTAGATGCAACAGTTCCTCCTTTACTTGAACCAGATGGCCTGGTCACTCACTGTCCAAAGGAAAAGGGAATCCCTTAGGCTGATGTATTTGACAGTAGGCAGAGTAATGAACAACTCGAGTTTACTCATTTCTGATTTCCTGAGGCTAAATAGGTTTTAGTTTTTCAGTCCTATGAAATTAAAACACCTGATGGACCTTGATGCTTATGAAGGTGTAGATCCAAATGGTGTTTTTTTTTTCAGTTTTCTTTTAATAAAAACTGCTGATTTCTTTACTCCCAAGTCATGTGCTATTTTCCTCAAGTTAGCAAGTGTTCATTTTTTTTTTTTTTTTTGCTGTCGGAGAATATTACTGGTATAGGAAATAATTTAATAATATTTTGAAATGCACAGAAAAACACGTATACCTTTTATAATAATAATATTACCAAAAAAAACACATAAATAAAAATAAATTCTATCCGTCGAAGAAACGAGGACTTTCAATTATATACACCGGGCAAAATTATGAGTTATAATTTCTACTTTAAATTGTAAAACGTGCTGTATATGCAAAGTGCATATTTCATACACATCAAAATAGACTTCAGTCACACCCATTTTACATGCACAAACACCTCTTAGGATAAAGTAACAAAGACAACATTAGCATAGTTCGCCCTGACGCCTACGTGAGACACGCAAAGATAAAAAAAAAAAAGCAAATAGAAAACGAAGAAAATAAAATCGATCGATTCATGAATGACAAAAGGCAGCGTTGGAACCTTGACAATGAACTTGGCAAAACCCCTTTGAAGGTGAATTCAACCTCCGAACTACTTATGTCTTCTAGTTCTACATCCTTTTGCTTGCTTGCTTGTTTCCTCGCTTGCTTTTCCTTCTGCTAACTATGTGCCTTGCTTGCCTTACAACCAGGGGGTTTCTACAAGCAAGGTTTGGCTGAGAATAGCCGATAACGGAATTTATTTCAGTTTCTTCGTGAGATTGATATATAAAGTACATCGATATTAGTATTAGATAGAAAAAGAAACGTTATATAAACAGGTGTGCTTGACGAAACATCACTTCCTTCTTGCATCGTTCAGGGAGGGGGGGGGGCGTGCAAGCAAATTGCTGTAAGCCATCTTCAAATGGCATTATTTCTTCGTAATGTGCATGACTTCATGGAGAGATTAGGAATTCGATTGGAGTTGGTATTCCTACTTTTAACCTTGACATTGACCTAGAGAGAGTTGGGGGTGGGAAAGGGGGGATAGCAAAGAGAGAGAGAGAGAGAGAGAGAGAGAGAGAGAGAGAGAGAGAGAGAGAGAGAGAGAGGGTGGTTGGCAAGCCTGCTGCAAGTTCTGGTTCCAACCGCGATGCGGATGTAGGATAACTGCGTGACCTTCATGTCTTGCAACACGGACAAAACCAGTTTGCCCAGCTGAGGGTTATTTCGGCTGTTCTCTCTCCTTCGGAATGTGGCAGGGCCAGTTCCCCCCCCCCCCAAAAGCCAGAAATCAACGTTAAGAGCCAACATCTCTTAAGTCGTTATGGGAGGTGGCACAAGGTAACTATCACAATCAATACCTTTATGAAACACATCAAGGGAAACATGGACACGGTCCCTCCCTACCTCCCTCACTCCCTCCCTGCCTACCTCCCCTATCCTTCACCACCCTACTACCCATAAAATCTTCCTTTCATCCTTTTTTTATATCTTTATATATTTCTTTACATGACTAACATGGATATGGTAAAATCACAAAGGAAAACATAGAGTGAAGTCGGGGATTTGAAAACAGGGCGTGTCTGTCCATGGCAAGCAACAAAGTCACCCGCAAGCAGGACTTGAGTCTGATTTTGCTTGTGTGCGCTCTTTCCATATAGAACGTTTAACGTATGTTTCTTTATATCTTCTATGTTAGAATGTATCTACACGACTGTTTGTCGTAGATATATATTAAACTTGAATATTGAAGTAGTAGGCTTTTTCTTTTTATATTCGGGATATTGCAAACACTGTAGAATGTAATACATGATATTAATTTCGTAAAGGAAACTAAAACGTATGATTCATTCACTGATTGATTGACTTATTTATTAATATATTAATACGGCATGAATTCAATAGGCAATAATTGGGGGAAACATAATGAGAAAGTAGAAAAATATATAAATTAAATTAGAGAAAAATGCAATAATACATTAAATTAACGAGGAAACATGAATTGTGCTTGACAAATTAATACATTCACTTTGTGGTTAAATTCCACTAACGTATATAATAAATTACCATTATTTTTATTATAACTAGCCAAATTACAACCCTAGGTTGCTATAAGCCCAAGGGTTATAACACGGACCGAAGATCAGAGCGGAAAGAATATAGAGAAATAACGAATAAATTATATACACACACACACACACACACACACACACACATATATATATATATATATATATATATATATATATGTGGGTGTGTGTGTGTGTGTCTGTGTATATATATAGATATATGTATATGTATACACATATAACTATATATTATACATTATATACATACACACATATACACACACACACACACATATATATAAATATATATATATATATATATATATATATATAAGTATATATATATATATAAGTATATATATATATATATATATATATATATATATATATATATATATATATATATATATATATATATATATATATATGAATAATAATGAATATATCAAGATCAGAAACATCGTTAAAATAACTTGATCATACATAAACAATTAAAGTAGACTTATGTCAATCTATTCAACAGTATAACATATGGAACAAGTTTGAGCTTTCGAAGTTCTGCACACTCAACCAAGAGATTAGGAAGACCATTCCACAGTCTGGTCACAGCTGGAATATAACTCCAAGATCGAGTAGTATTGAGCTTTGTGATGGAAAAGGCAAGAATGTTAGATTTGTCTGTATAGAAAGGATGGTCAGAATCATATATATATATATATATATATATATATATATGTGTGTATATATATATATATATATATATATATATCGTGTATATATATATATATATATATATATATATATATATATATATATATATATATATACATATACATATATATGTATATATATACATATATATACACGTACAAACACGATATATATATATATATAGATATATATATATATATATATATATATATATATATATATATATATATATATATATAAGAAAAGAAGAAATAACTGAATAACGGTGCCAGATATTAATATCTACTTCAGGGATAAAAAATGTGATAGACTGCACGCTTATGTTTAAGAAATTGAAATAGAATTCAGCGGCTGAATTTAAGATAGAAACACAATATTCGAATCGAGGTAAAATGAAAGAATCATAATATTTCCTCAGATAAAGCGAATCCCATTATTATTATTATTATTATTATTATTATTATTATTATTATTATTATCACCATTATTATTATTATTATTATTATTATTATTATTATTATTATTATCACCATTATTATTATTATTATTATTATTATCATCATTATTATTATTATTATTATTATTATTATTATTATTATTATCATTATTATTATTATTATGATTATCATTATTATTATTATCATTACTAGTATTATTATTATTATTAGTATCATTATTATCATTATTATTATTATTATTATCATTCTGACCAATAATAATAATAATAATAATAATAGTGTGATTCCCCTTATAAATAGGCGAGTCAATTCTCTCTCTCTCTCTCTCTCTCTCTCTCTCTCTCTCTCTCTCTCTCTCTCTCACTACAACCCGTTGTAAAATAGCATACCTTAGTATATTTTACAACAAAGCCATGACGTTCTTTCATAGTAAATTCTTATTTTATATAAAGTTAAAATTTGGACGAACTGAAACGCATTTTTCATTTTGTTTCCTCTCGAATTTTTGGAAAATTCTCCTCGAAATAAAAGTTTCAGCTCCGGATGGCTAATACAATTTAGAAGACTCAACTTCAGCAGATATTTCATTTTCATTTTCAAGCTGTAAAATATTAGTGTGGAGCTTCTAAAACTAATAGCAGTAGTTCTCTGGAGCTCCTGGCTAATGATTTTTCAGGCTTTCATGGTTGGAACGTCAGCATATTTTGAATAATACACATTTTATCAACGATGTTCTATATATATATATATATATATATATATATACATATATATATATATATATATATATATATATATATATATATTTAATATTTATATATGTATATATATATATATATATATATATATATATATATATATATTTATATTTATACATATATATATATATACATACATGTATTTTTCTATCTGTATCTAACTATATATATATATATATATATATATATATATATATATATATATATATATAAATATATATATATACATGAATATATATATATATATATATATATATATATATATATATATATATATATTCATATTAAGACCATTGCATTTTATTTTGTTGCTTTTTTAACAATGTACAATGATTCCGCAAATATTGAAGAAAATACCTTTATCTAGCCACTCATTTGTTCTTAATAACGCATCTTCTCCATATCTTTTATATTTAACTGCATGTTTAAAGCAACAATGAAAGAAAACAACCCTTACCCTTTCTCTCTCTCTCTACTTCCAGTTTCGTTTACCTTTGTGGAAAATTGGCTCAATATTTCTCCCCAAACTTTCCGCAACTTTTCTCCCTTGAAGTTTAGTAGTCTAAACTTAAAAGAGGACTGGTAGGTATCTCGTGGAAGTAGCACATAGACAACAAAACTAAAGTCATTGGAGAATATCAATGGACTCTTTGCCATTCGTGGTATCCTGGCTGGAATTATACGTGTGTGATACCGTTGACTGAGGTAATATTCGCGTAATATTCCTGGCTGAAATTATACGTGTGCGTAGTATTCCTGGCTGAAATTATACGTGTGATACAGTTGACTGAGGTAATATTTGCGTAGTATTCCTGGCTGAAATTATACGTGTGTGATACCGTTGACTGAGGTAATATTCGCGTAGTATTCCTGGCTGAAATTATACGTGTATGATACCGTTGACTGACATATTATTCGTGTAGCAGTCATGGCTGAAATTATACGTGTGTGATTTCGATGACTGAAATAATATTCGCGTAATATTCCTGGCTAAAATTATAAGTGTGATATCGTTGACTGAAGAAATATTCGCTTAGTATGCCTGGCTGAAATTATACGTGCGTGATACCGTTGACTGAAGTAATATTCGCGTAGTATTCCTGGCTGAAATTATACGTGTGTGATTTCGATGACTGAAATAATATTCGCGTAATATTCCTGGCTAAAATTATAAGTGTGATATCGTTGACTGAAGAAATATTCGCTTAGTATGCCTGGCTGAAATTATACGTGCGTGATACCGTTGACTGAAGTAATATTCGCGTAGTATTCCTGGCTGAAATTATACGTGTGTGATTTCGATGACTGAAATAATATTCGCGTAATATTCCTGGCTAAAATTATAAGTGTGATATCGTTGACTGAAGAAATATTCGCTTAGTATGCCTGGCTGAAATTATACGTGCGTGATACCGTTGACTGAAGTAATATTCGCGTAGTATTCCTGGCTGAAATTATACGTGTGTGATTTCGATGACTGAAATAATATTCGCGTAATATTCCTGGCTAAAATTATAAGTGTGATATCGTTGACTGAAGAAATATTCGCTTAGTATGCCTGGCTGAAATTATACGTGCGTGATACCGTTGACTGAAGTAATATTCGCGTAGCATTCCTGGCTGAAATTATGTGTGTGTGATACCGTTGACTGAGGTAATATTCGCGTAGTATTCCTGGCTGGAATTATACGTGTGCGATACCGTCGACTGAGGTAATATTCGAGTAGTAATCCTGACTGAAATATACGTGTATGATACCACTGACTGACATAATATTCGTGTAGCAGTCCTGTATGAAATTATACGTGTGTGATATCGTTGACTGAAGTAATCTTCTCGTAATATTCCTGGCTGAAATTACACGTGTGATATGGCTAACTGAAATAATATTCACATAGTGTTCCCGGCTGAAATCATACTTGTGTGATATCGTTGACTGAAGAAATATTCGCGTAGTATTCCTGGCTGAAATTATACGTGTGATATCGTTGACTGGAGTCATCTTCGCATAGCAGTCCTGGCTGAAATTATAGGTGTGTGATATCGTTGACTGAAGAAATATTCGCTTAGTATTCCTGGCTGAAATTATACGTGTGATACAGTTGACTGAGGTAATAATCGCGTAGTATTCCTGGCTGGAATTATACGTGTGATACCGTTGACTGAGGTAATATTCGGGTAGTATTAATGGCTGAAATTATACGTGTGTAATACCGTTGACTGAAGTAATATTCGCGTAGTATTCCTGACGGAAATATACGTGTATGATACCGTTGACTGACATACTATTCGTGTAGCAGTCCTGTATGAAATTATACGTGTGTGATATCATTGACTGAAGTAATCTTCGCGTAATATTCCTGGCTGAAAATATACGTGCGTGATTTCGTTGACTGAAACAATATTCACGTAGTATTCCTTGACTGAAATTATAAGTGTGATATCGCTGACTGAAGTAATATTCGCATAGTATTCCTGACTGAAATTATACGTTTGATATCGCTGACTGAAGTAATATTCGCATATTATTCCTGACGGAAATTATACGTTTGATATCGGTGCCTGAAGTAATCTTCGCGTATCATGTGAGATATCACGAAATGTGTGACATCCATGAGTCGAATAATATTCGTAAGATAACGTCTACTGCAATAATATTCGCATTTATTCGTTGGTATCCTTGGCAGAAGTAATAGTTATGTAAGTCAATCCATGAAATATCCCAAACTGTAATATTATTCGCAATGATTTGTATTGTAATTATGATTGAATATATACTTAAAGATAATCCTTAAAGGCGAAATGTCATTGATGAGCTAAGTATGAAGGGAATGTGATGTGTCAAGGTGAGCCAA